>NW_024082421.1:87276-113321 GCF_003009895.1 Hyaena hyaena
AGGGGAGGTAGGGGGGAGGGGAGGGGAGGTAGGGGGGAGGGTTGAGGAGGTAGGGGCAGGGGAGGTAGGGGGGAGGGGAGGGGAGGTAGGGGGGAGGGGAGGTAGGGGGGAGGGGAGGGGTGTCAGGACCAGAGCACAGACCCAGACATGCAGAATCCCTAAGGACAAAAGCGGGCGTGCTCTAAAGAGACCCTCCAGTCTGAGGACACCGACAGTAGAATTCCACACGTCGTTCTTCAGAGAGCGGCTTCTGTTGCTCTGGTGTGTATGATACTTTAGCTCACGGCGCTGTGGTTACCAGGAGCACTGGACGCGGAGCCAGACATTAGGTTTCAGTGCTGCCTGCCTTCCGGGTTGAAACCCGGGCAAGTTTCTTTACCCCGGTTCCTCCCAACAGAGACAGGCGTGACGGTCTCCACCCAAGTCACAGGGCTGCCTGGGTGAAACGCACTATTTGAAAGGGTCCCAGGACCATCAAGTACCAGCACGTCAGCTAACGACCCTCTGCCAGGTCATCATCTGAAAAAAGCCACCCGGCACGCACGTCTGCGGAGACGGAGCGCAGGGGGCCTCAGCGGCGGCCACCCTAGCCTTCCGAGCTGAGAGCACAGCCCCCAGCACCTCTGTCCCCGCCATATCAAACGACCATGGCAGAGGGAGCGAGGCCACATTCCCAGGAAAACTCCGGGTGTAAATATGCTGGCCGCAGCGCGTCGCGGCTCAGGATGTGGCGAGTAGCCCGGTTACAAAGAAGGCAGCCTGCGGTCTCAGGCTCTGGGGTGGAGAGGACACGGCAAGAAAACCAGGACACAGACGGGGTTCAAGGCCCGGCCTGGCCTCTCTGTCTTAAACCCTTGCCAGTCTTGCTCTGGGTTTCCTCACCTCCTGGCCACGCCCACCTGTCTGGACTGGGCTTTGTCAGCTTCTCGGGTCCCTTCCCTGCCCATCATGCAGTACAGGCCCCGCTGGGGACAAACATGGCCTTTGGGTCAGAGTTCCGATCCTAACTCTCTTTGGCGAGCCAACCAGACTTTCCTCCTCTGTCACACGGGAGCGGTGCCATCCAAACGCCAAGTCAGCTGAGGCTACACAGCTCCAAGACCACCGTGAGGAGTCGCCAGTGGGCGTGAAAACGCTGCTTGTGCCCATGCGGGGACCCCCACCGGCTCTGCGCCCCTCAGCCCCGACCCCCCTGCCCTCCTTCCCGGGCAGGGCTGCGTACTGACCACGCCTCCAACAACGAGAATGCCCATGGAGGTCCGGGACGTCAGGGACGCCAGGCCGGTGACCATGGACACCATGAGCTCTTCCTGGGTGAGCGAGCCCTGCGGCAGCGGCGGCATGCTGGGGTTGGCTGGCGTCAGGGGCATGGGGCGCTGCACCTGAAGAGACATGACAGGCTGGGTAAGAAGAATGTGGCAGGTCCCTTGCTCAACAGAACCCTCAGTGACCTCAGGACCAGGAGTCCCGGATCAGGGACACAGAGCAGTTCTTCAGTTTGCAAAAAGGCAAAAAGAAAATTAAGCTTTGTGAACGGCAAGGAAGGACCGGAGCTCTGTAACAGGCCTGCCAGCCCCGAGGTGAGCCCCGTGGGGACCCTCGGAATGCTAGCAGCGGCCGGCCCCAAATGCCTCCGTACAATTCCCCCAAAGTGGGGGAATTAACCACACGTTAATTCGAGTGGTCCAGACATGAGTGGTTTAAAAATCTAAATTTTTAAAAATTTTTTTATTTATTTCTGAGAGACACAGCGTGAACAGGGGAGGGTCAGAGAGAGAGGGAGACACAGAATCCGAAACAGGCTCCAGGCTCTGAGCTGTCAGCACAGAGGCCGACGCAGGGCTCGAACCCATACACCGTGAGATCGTGACCTGAGCCAAAGCTGGACCCTTAGCCGACTGAGCCACCCAGGCGCCCCTAAAATTCTAAATTTTAAGGGTGCCTGGGTGGCTCAGTCAGTTAAGTGGCCGACTTAAGCTCAGGTCATGATCTCACGGTTCATGGGTTCGAGCCCTGCGTCAGGATGGCAGCTCAGAGCCTGGAGCCTGCTGTAGATCCTATGTCTCCCTCTCTCTCTGCCCCTCCTGCCACTTACACACATTCGCTCACTCTCTCTCAAAATAAAAATAAAGAAATAAAATTTTTAAAAGATCTAAATGTTAAAATGATGGTATGTGGACAAACTATATCATCTGTATTTGATCGTCACACGCATAATATGATACACGTTAGAAAAAAATTCAGCTAACGTTCTAATTCCACGAATATTGGTACCTAGGATAAGGCAAGATGGATTTGTGGCCAAAACCCGGACCGTGGTGGGGTCTGTGGCAGCACACGTGCCGAGGCTGGCACCACAGGGTCCCCACCCTGAAAACGGTTTCAGCATGAGGGACGCTGCTTGCCTGCTCACTGTAGCCCATCAGGGCCCGGCGGCCATTCTTGGGGCCCAGGAACCTATTCACCAGCATGGTCCACCCAAGAGAAAAATGGAACTCGATGTCCTCCTGGAAGTCCGCGCACAGCTTGTCACAGTTGAGATCGTAGCTGAGGGAGAAGCACTGCCGAGGCACCAGCATGTCTACCTGACTCCGCACGGACGCAGGAAGCAGGGGTTTCAAACCATCTGTCAGGGACACAAACGAGGGGAGAGCGCATTGGCTCAGCCCTGTGCCACCACGGGGCCCAGCCTTGGATGGAGGCAGTGTCCGCCTCCATGGAGGACATGGGTGGCTCTGCAGGAGTGGCCTGTGGCATTGCAAGGGCCCCTCCCTGAGAGGCAGGCCAGCTCGCCCCAGGGGCGTGTGGACCGAGCCTGCTGACGTTTATGCTTCGGGTAACCCAAGGTGGCTCCCTGAGTCTGTGTGTGGAGTGGATGCTCAACATACCCCAAGGATCTGAGGACACGGAACGGACTTGTCGAGAGTGACAGACAAGGAAAGGCCGTGATTTCTGTGGACTGGCCCCCAAAGCGGACCTGTGGGCAGCCCAACGCCCCAGTCCCAAGTCCCCACTGACCTATCATGTCCTGCTGCATGGTCTGCAGGGAGCTGGTGATGGCCGTGGAGCAGCGGTCAGACATATTCCGGCCCAGTCCTTCCTCTATATGGCGGTGCAATTCCTGCAACCGGGAGGCAGAGGTTCAGAAAGGCAGCGCCCCCGTCACCAGTTCATTCTGGGGAGCCAAGGGACAAGGAAGCCTGAGGCCGGTCAGCCCGCACCCGGCAGGTGACTGCGGAACACAGAGCAGAGCCTGGGTCCTATCTCCCTGGCTCAGGGACCCTGACGCAGACAGCAGAGCCTGATTCCACCCAGCAGCCAAAAGGGATCAAAGTGGGTCCCTGTGCAGAACACCTGCTGCTTAACGACTCACATTCTTGTAGACCTTGAGGACCACTGGGGAAGGGTGGAAATCCATCTGGTACTCGTCCACCAGCACGGAGAGGCGCCTGATCTCCTCTGCCATGGCCGTGGACACCTGCGGGAGAGGGACGCGTACTGCTGAGTGCGGAAGGCAAGGGGGACCTGGTTCCCTGCTGCAGCACCAGGAGAGCCTAACTCATAATCCTCACAGGCCGCATGAGCCTCCCCGCAAGCCAGCGGGCTTCTCTGCTCACCTGCAGCAGGAAAGCTTTTGAGGGAGGAGGGACGTTAGACTGGCAAGCAAATGCTGCTGTGAGATGTGGAGGGGAGACCGGGAGCAGAGGGATTTGCCCAGAGTCACACAAGGAACCAGGGAGCCCAGGGGAGGCCGTGCGCCAGCTCCAGTCAGGGCCACAACTTCCTTCTGGAAGGCTGAGGAGCCCCCAGGATGAGGACGTGTGCTCTTTCACCTTCCCAGAACCCTGCACGCTCCTGGGGGGTCCAGATCTCCCGAAGCACTTCCTCCACGAGCCTTACCTGCCTCTCCACCTCCTCCGTGATCTGTTTAATCCGCAGCTTGTAGTCCTGCGCCAGGAGCTCCAGCTGCTTGTCAATAAACCTCAGCCGCTCTTGCCGCTCTTCCCTCATCTCCAGGCAGTAGACCCTGGGAGAAAGCACGCTGGGTTCAGGAGTGGGTCCCCACCCAACCAAGGAGCCAGGAAGCCTGTGTGTGCCCCAGCTGGGGGCCCAGCAGTGTCAGGTGGTGCCCAGAAGCACGCTCTCCCCGTTCCTAGGCCCCAGCCTTGTGCCCTTAGGGCTTCCAGCTTAGAAGAGGAGGTGGTGGGGCAGGAGGGTGCTGTGGGGGCGGGGTGTGGGTAGAACACATTCTGTTCCTTAACTCGGAAGAAAACGCTCAGCCTCACAAGTCATCAGAAAATGAAATTAAAAAGAGGTACTACTCTATGCAGGCAGGAATCTGGCAAAAATCACCAAGTCTGAAGGGCCAGGGAGGCCCAGGGAAAGCAGAATCCCAGCCACACTGCTGGGGGAACTGGGAGCACATTCAGATGCTTCAGAGGAAAACAGAGTAAAACTGAAAACGCACACATACCCTAAGACGAAACGGTCAGGAGTTAATCTCCTAGACATGCTCTTACAACATGCACCAGGGGACATGTGGGCTGGTGCCCCCCACAGTAGGGTTTGCAATAGAAAATGATGAAATCTAAAAATTAATCCATGGGTTGGGACATCTGAGTAGCTCGGTCGGTTAAGCATCCAACTCTTGGTTTCAGCTCAGGCCAAGATTCCAGAATCGTGAGATCGAGCCCCATGTCAGGGCTCTGAGCAGCGCAGAGCCTGCTTGGGATTCTCTCTCTCTCCCCCTCTGCCCCTCTGCCGCTCACACAGGTATGCGTGCGTGCTCTCTCAAAATAAATATATATCAAAAAATAAGCAATAAAAATCAACCCATGGGAAAATGAGGTACATCCCCAATAGGATGCTGTACAGCAGTTAACAGAAACACCAGCTCTGTGTTACCAAAAAGGGACGAGGGCAAAACCAATGCCAAGTAGAAGGGAACACAGGGTGCACTAACTCGTTCAGCACAATTCCACGTTCACGTGCGTGAGGCACATACACACGACACCACGTGTTCTTCAGGATTATATGATTATAAGCACTTTCTAAACAGATGACGGGGCTGCACACCAGATTCATGGCTGTGACTGTCCCTGAGGAGTGGGCGGGGGGACAGTGGGGCAGGGGCTGAAGAATCAAAGGGTATTTGATGTGGTGTTTTTCTTTCATTTCAACTTTAGGATAATATAGAGCGAACACTAAAGAAAGCAATTTATTTTTACATTATTCTCTGTATTTTCCCATATTTTAAATTCTATTTTAAACAAAAATCATTTTTAAAACATGTGGCCTTGTGCTCACTTCAGAAGCACCTAAAATTGGAATGATACAAAGAAGATTAGCATGGCCCCTGTGCAAGGATGACACGCAAATCGTGAAGCGTTCCAGATTTTTATAAACTATTTAACAAAAAAAAATAAAGTAAAATAAAATATAAAATAAAATAAGTGGCCTGGCTGGCTGTCAGTGGAGCATGCGCCCTTGTTCTTGGAGACTGAGCTCAAGCCCCATGGTGGGTGTAGAGATTACTGAGAATAAAATAAAATCTTTAAAGAGCCAAATCCACGCGCCCCACCTCAAGCCCTGGGAAACGCTGCCATGCTCAGTGTGGCTCCGGCCGAGGCCTCCAACACGGGCTTGCGGGGCCACACTTTCAGGAACCACCACCCAGACCGCGCGGGACGACCAGATACCCGCCCAGCAGCCATCCTCGCCAGGCTGCTCCCTGGGGGTCTGACTAGTCCTGGTGGCGACCCAGAGACTCAGCTCTGCCGGCAAGTCCCAGGGTCCCTGACCGCTTCCCAGCGCCGCCCGCTGCGGGTGCGCAGTGTGGGGCTCTTACCGCTGCTCCTGTGCCGCGACGTGCAGGGAGTCCATGATGAGACGCACCGCTTCTGCAATCTGCTTGGCCCGGACTGTGTGCTGCTCGAACTTGGTCTTCACCGCAGACTGGGAGATGCACTCCTGGAAAGACAGGAGGTGCTGAGGGGGGCGGAGGCCACCAGGGTCCACCAGCTCGGGGCCAGGTTCTGGCGTTCACTGCCAGGGACGTGGCCGGTGGGTGCCGAGGAGACACAGAACAATCAGACACTGGAATCAAAGCGCTTACCTCAAATCTCCTTTCAAAATTTTGAAACTCAAACATCCTCACTTGAAAGCCTTCTGCAAGAGCGCCCCCTAGGAGAATTACACCATGTTAGCCAGAAGGAAATGGTAAAATCCTCCAAAGCCAATCCTCAAACACTGGCTGAGAAGCAAAGAGCTGCTCACTCAAGGCTCTTCTCACCACCTCACTGTCAGAACTATTTTCTACGGGCTGACTTAGCACAAGCCAGAGGTCTCAACCCTCAGGAAGAAGGGAGTCTGTCCCATCGTCACCTCCTTCAGGCATGCCCTGGGCCTTCTGGATCCTGGCGTTAAGCACCTCCTTGGCAGACACAAAAAAGATGCGGTCTCCGGCCTGGCCTCGGTCCACCACGCCCAGCTCATCCACCAGGAAGCTGGTACAGCGTTCCATGTGCTGCCGCCGCACCTGAAGTACAGACAGACGGGTGGGTGTGACCCGGTGGGTGCCAGTGGCCCCCTCCCGATGGAGGCCACAGCCCCAAGCTGCCTCTCTTCTAAAAACCAGGCGATGTAGTCACAGGGCTCAGTACTCCACAGGTACACACACACCTTCCACACATGAGGATCATCTTCCACCACCGCTGTTCTCTAGCCACCAAGTTCCCCAGAACCGACGTCAGGGGGGTGTCTGGGAGCACAGGCTGCCACAAGTATTTTATGCACATACAAGCCAAAATAAAGCCGACACAGCGTCTCACTGTGACGCCCCGGAAGGAAAGGAACCTGGGGGCCAAGCAACCTAAACCCAGGCTCCGCCCTGCCAGGCTAAGCGCCACCCGCCCCCCCACTCTCCAGGCCTCGTTTATAAAATCAGTGGACACCACCAGAAAATCCCTTCTAGCTCTGAAAGCCTCGGCTTCTACTGGCAGGAGCTTTCCTCAGAGTCAGCAGATTTCTTCCCTCCAAGAACGGTTACATCCATCTCCCAGGCGAGGAGCTTGCCCGCCACGCTGGCCAGCATCAGCCTGCCAACCGCGCACCTCACCATCCCGTGTTACCAGCCTGTTACTCCTTTTCCTTTCCTTTCACGCAAACAAAGAATCAGAGGGGCTGTCAGTAAGAATTAATTATCCTTTGCTCCTCCTTGAAGTTTCTTTCCTGGACATCTGAAAGCTGAGTCTGCTCTATAACGAGTAACTGTACGAGCTGAAGTGAGCACTGGGCCCACACAAAGGTGCGGCTGACGTGGTGGGGACACTCTTCAGGCCTGGATGACAGCATTTTGAAGAGTAGGGGGAGCAGGGGAAGTGAGCGGGAGAAGCGAAGGGGGTGTTCTCAAAGCCCTCAGGAGACACCACAGTGACCCCAAGAACACCTGGGAAATCTCTGGCGAAGAAGTCAGTCACCGGCCCGGTGTGGCTGGAGAGCCCACGAAGAGGGCCCAGTGGACACAGCCCCAGAGCGACGACTCCAGAGCTACCCACCTCTTCCATGTACTCGGGCTCCGAGGCCGATGCGTCCCAGCGGTTGTTCAGGATGAAGATGTTCGGGCGGGACAGGCGCTCGCTCACCTTGTGGAAGAACTGCTTCTCCTGCCGGGGAAAAAGACCTCAGTACAGGAGGGGTGGTGCTGGCCAAGGTCGTCAGCCACCACCCCCTCCCCCCCCGGCTCCGCTGGGCTCTAGGGGTGTGGGGAAAGGTGCGGGGGCTACCGTCTGCATCAGGGTGGACTCCGAGTTGGCCACCAGCACAAACACATCGGCGTCCAGGCAAAACTTGTCAATCCAGCTGTCCAGCTCCGTGGTGACATCGATGCCAGGGCTAGAGGTGATGGGGTAGAGTATGGTCAGGCACACAGACCTTGGGCCCTAGTCTTCCTGCTCTGCACAGACCTGAGGCAGCCAGGCAGAGGAGGAGACAGTTACAGATGGGAGAGAGATGGGGCCTGGCCTTCACTGGAGGGATAGTTACTTTCCATTTCATATCTTTCCCGACTGTCTAAAAGGTGTGTTTTGCTCCATCCACGTATCTCTTTTATTTAAACAACGATCTGGGGCACGTGGGTGGCTCAGTGGGTTAAACGTTTGACTCTTGATCTCAGCTCAGGTCATGATCTCACAGTTCGGGAATCTGAGCCCCTCGCTGGCAGCACGAGCCTGCTTGGGATTCTCTCTCTCCCCCTCTCTCTGCCCCTCTCCTGCTCTCTCTCAAAATAAACAGTGAAAGAAAATAAAATTAAAAAATTAAAAATAATGATTTGTGGGGCACCTGGGTGGCTCAGTCTGTTAAGCATCCGGCTTTGGCTCAGAGGGTCATGATCTCACAGCTGGTGAGTGCGGACAGCTCAGAGCCTGGAGCCTGCTTCAGATTCTGTGTCTCCCTCACTCTCTGCCTCTCCCTGGCTTGCACTCTCTCTCAAAAGTAAGTAAACATTAAAAAATTTTTAACTAATGATTTGTAATTTCACTTTGAAGATATGCAATTAAGGTGAAATTTTATATTTCTGTGAGTCCAATAAGCACTACAGTACCATACTCAGGACAGTTATCACCTGTCCCTGAAGTGTTCTTTCGAGAGAAATAAAATATCACATGGACCCACCACCACAAGCTCCCAACCCTACTGCACGCACCAGCATCGGGTTACGGCTGAGAACCTCCTTCACTTTTGGGCCTCCCGCCCATCTGTCTGTCCCAGACCGTCACTGGGACATCTCCAGGCCACTGATGCCAATGGCTACAGCAGCCAGACCCCGGGATATGCAGGAGGCAGGAGGCTCGGGCTGAGCCAGTGGGAAAGGCAGCGCGCACGCTTAGCAGAGCAACGAACACGCCGATGGGACCCTGGCCTGGAGGATGCAGGAAAGGAGAGCGCCCGGGTGGGACCTCCTGCGGGGATGTTTTCCCTCTTACCTGTCCATCAGCACGAGGTCGTCCTTCAGAAGCGGGCACTTGGAGTTGGGCCACATCACACTCACCAGGCTGCCAGCATGGAGCTGCTCGTCCTGGTGAAGGGCATGAGCCAACTGGTTCACAGTCTGACGGGGGAGGAGGGAAAGAGAGAAAGCAAGAAAGATCAGAGTTGAGGGGGACACGCTGGCCAGCAGGCTGCCCGGGCTGCCTGGCACGCAGGGCACAGTGGCCCAGGGCTGCGGCCTGATCTGCTTCCCCTTCTTTCATTTCCCACGTAAAAGGCAAGAGCCGGGAGTTGCCAATGAGAAAGAACTATTCTTCACTCCTTGCAAAGGCTTCTTTCTTGGCTGGTATCCTAGAGCTGCAGCTATTCTGCACTGAAAAGCTTTCCAAGAACCGACAGCAGCATCTGGCCCCAAACAAGAATGCCAACGGCTCTCAGAAAAATAAAACCGGACAAGCCACTGGCTATTGATTCAGAACCACAGAGCAAGTGCAGGAGTCGCCCCGTGGCACCAGCTCAGAAAACGAGGCGCACGCACTCTTCCGAGCGAGGAGAAAAGCCAGCTGGCCGCCTGGCAACACACAGGCACTGGAGCCTGTGGACTCCTGGCGTTCTGGGTTTCCGACCTGCCCGGAGCCTCTCGAACCAGCTCCACCGCTCAGCTCCAACGGGGCTGCCCACTTCCCACTGCAGGGGCACCGCCCTCTCTGTAGAGGTGCTGATGCTCCAGTCACATCCGACGTCTGACTCCACCCGCCAGCACACCCCACCTGGCACAGTCCCCGCCGCCCCCTCACCTTGACGCTCCTCTTCTCCTCCGAGCCCTCTGTGAGGAGGAAGGCCTCGTGACCGTCTGTGCCCTCCACCCGCAGGAAGCAGTTGGTGGTGTGGCCGATCCCCGAGGGCAGAACTTTGTCCCAGAGCATGGCATTGATCACGGTGCTCTTCCCATTGCTCGTCCTGCGAGGACAACCGGCCGTCAGGCCTCCATCCTCACCTGCATTTCCAGCCTCCACGACGTGGAAGCCGTCAGCCTGGGAGCCCAGAGTCTCTGTGGCAGCACCAGTATGCAGACAGGCGGGGTGGGCACTCTGTGTTTATGAAAATGGACGGACAAACGCCTCGGGCCCGTGCCCCTGATGTGCCCCCGGTTCATCACCAGGAAACTACCCGCTGAGGCAGCACGCAGACCTTGACCACCTTCGAGTAAGCCCGCCACTGACCACGAGCCTCTCAGCGCCACCACAGAGGCCGCCCATCTACCTCCGAAGGAGAACCCCCACTGTTCTGTGGGAAACCAATGACTCACCCCCGGGGTGGCCTTCCTCAATCTAAGTGACCGTGGCTGAATGACCCGATGTCCCTGGCTTTCCACAAAAGGCCTATTTTGTCGCTCTTCTCCCACCATGTTCCTCCTCACGCACAAAGCCCTGTCCATCAGTCCCTGCTGATAACCACCACCGCCTGGGAAAGGACCTATCACACTCCTACATGCCACTGAAACAAGGGTCACATCCCTGAGATGAACATGGAGAAATGACCGCCCTGAGGAGTGGAGGGCCACACCTGAGGCTGGGGCCACCCTGATCTTCATAACTAGCATGGTGATCTTGAACAGGGATTCCTAAGTGCAGGTGACTGATTTATGAACCCTCCCTGTGTTATCTGTAAATCTCACATTCCTCTCTAGAAGGAGAACAGAAAGTCCTCATGTGTCACAGAACAGGAATTCGATCTCTTGCAAAAGTCTCGAGCATTGAAAGCTGCCAACGGGAGCCATCGTATCTGTACAGAACCAAAATGTTATAGGCCCTGCACCCCTTCATGGCGGTCCTCGGTGAATGACCCTCGTCCCTTTAAAACCCTCATGGCTACACAGAACCTGAGGAGTTGGCTATTGGGCAAGAGTCCACCTTGTAGCCAGCCTCCTAAATCAAGCTCATATTCCTTTCCTATCAATACTTATCTTTTCCCTTTTTAAGTTTATTTATTTTGAGAGAGAGGCTGAGAGAAAGGGAGAGAATCCCAAGCAGGCTCCACATTGACAGTGCAGAGCCCAACATGGGGCTCAAACCCTGGAAGAGGGAGATTGTGACCTAAGCCGAAACCAAGAGTCAGACGCTTAACCGAATGAGCCACCCAGGTGCCCCTCGACACTCATCTCTTGAGTATTGGTCATTCGAGGGATAGGCAGCCAAACTTGGGATTTGGTAACAAAGTCATAGGTCATTAGGGGCAGAACTCAAGGCAGAGTGTCCATTCCTCAAATTATTGCTGTGTGTATAGCATCCAACCTGTCCACATGTCTTTTTCCCCTTTATTAGATTCTAATGTTTTTTAAAAAAATTATTTATTTATTTTGAGAGAGAGAGAGCTCGCAGGGTAGAAGCAGAGAAAAAGTAGAGAGAGAATCCCAAGCAGGCTCTGCACTGTCAGTACAGACCATGTGGAGATCGAACTCACGAACTGTGAGATCATGACCTGAGCTGAAACCAAAAGTCAGATGCTTAACCGACTGAGCCACCCAGGTGCCCCACAGATTCAAATCTTTTTTTTTTTTAATATTTTATTTATTTTTGAGAGAGAGATAGAGACGGCATGAGCAGAGAGAGGGAGACACAGAATCCGAAGCAGACTCCAGGCTCTGAGCTAGCTATCAGCACAGAGCCCGATGTGGGGCTTGAACCCACGAACTGTGAGATCATGACCTGAGCCAAAGTCGGGCGCTCAACCGACTGAGCCACCCAGGCGCCCCCATATTCTAATCTTTTTAAAGGTACTGTGATATAAGAAATACATTTGGTTTTTGTCCCCAGTAACTGGCATGGTACTCCTAAAACCCTTAGAATTTCCCGAGTGATGAGAGTGTCTTTTGTCACTCACAGGAGCCCCTTTTGAGGACACCTGTCTATGCTAATGAAGGGACTGAGGCTGGGGCCCCTACATACTCTCAACATGGGCTGGTCACCAGAAAGACCAAGCAATCATTAGAGGGTTGGAACTTTTAGCCCCACCCGCCTACTTCAGGAAAGAGGAAGGGGCTGTGGATTAAACTCCATAAAAAGTCTTGTACAATGAGGTTTGATGAGCTACAGGGCTGAGGAAGGCGTCCATAAGCCTGGAGGGCAGTGCTTCTGGCCCTTGCCCTGTGCACCTCTGCACCGGATGGTTCTTCCGTATCTTCTACACCAAACCAGTAAATGGAAGTCAAGTCACTGTTTCCCCGGCTCTGTGAGCCGCTCCAGCAAATTAACCAAACTTGAGAAGGAGTCATGGGAACCTCCATTTTATGGCCAGTGGGGCAGAAGCACAGATTTGCAAACGGCATCTGCAATGAGGCCCGTCTCGGGGGACTGGGTCTTAACCTGCAGGATCTGATGCTGCCTCTGGGAAGACAGCGTCAGAGCTGGGCTCACTGTGCAGGCCACGCAGGGTCTGCTGAGAACCGGAGAGCTGCCCAGTGGTGCAGGAACCACTCCAGACCTGTAGCGTCTACTTGACCTCAGAGTGTAACGAGGAGATCTGATGGCTAAAACTGTACAACTCTTGGAAGAAAACAGAGGAAAAGCCTCATGACACTGGATTTAGCCATTTCTTGGATAGGACACCGAAAGTCTAGACAACAAAAGTATGAATAAATTTACCTAACTGGACTATATCCAAATGAAATACTTCTGGGGATCAAAGGACACAATCAACAGAGTGAAAAGGAACCTACAGAGTGGGAGCACACATCCACAAATCATGTATCCAGTAAGCGGTTAATATCCAGGACATACACGGAACTCCAACAAGTCAACAAAAAACCCACAAACAACCCATCTGAAAAATGGGCAGTGGACTTGAGCAGACATTTCTCCAAAGAAGATACACAAATGGCCGACAAGCACACAAAAAGATGCTCAACATCACTAATTAACAGAGGAACGCAAATCAAGACCACAATGATGTTCCGCCTCGCCCCCATCAGGACGCCTATTATTGAAGAAACAGAAAACACGAGCTGGAGGGAGCGCAGGGACTGGAGCCCTGAGCACTCCCACTGGGGCGGAACACAGTGCGGTCGCTAAGAACAACACGGTGGTTCCTCAAAAAACTAAAAATGAAACTACCGTATGATCTAGGAATTCTATTTCTGGGCACGTACCCAAAAAACTGGAAGGTCTCGAACAGATATTTGTACACCCACGTTCACAAGGCATTATTCACAACAGTCGAGAAGGAAAAACAACCTAAGTGCCCATTATGGATGAGCGGATAAACAAGATGAGGTGTATACACACGGTGGCATAGTATTCAGCCTTAAAAAGGAAGGCCAGGGGCACCTGGGTGGCTTAGTCGGTTAAGCGTCCGACTTTCGCTTAGGTCATGATCTCGCGGTTCGTGGGTTCGGGCCCCGCGTCGGGCTCAGTGCTGACTGCCAGCTCGGAGCCTGGAGCCTGTTTCAGAGTCTGTCACTCCCTCTCTCTCTGACCCTCCCCTGCTCACGCTGTCTCTGACCCTCCCCTGCTCACGCTGTCTCTCTCACTCTCCTAGAAATAAATAAAAACTTTTAAAAAAAATTAAAAAAAAAAAAAAAAATGAAGGCCAGCCTGAAGCCACCACCAGAGACAGGCGTGAGGACATGATGCCCAGTGGAAGAGTCAGTCACAAGGACAAATGCTGTACATTCCACTGACCAGAGGTTCCTTGAAGAGTCAAATCCACAGAGACAGAAAGCAGAGTGGTGGCTGTCAGAGGCTGGGGTGGGAGGGTGGGGGCAGGGTGGAGAAAATCGAGTGTTTCACAGGGATAGAGTGTCAGTTTTGGAAGATGAAGAAGTTCTAGAGAAGGATGGTGGTGACCGCACAACAGTGTGAACGTACCAAGTACTTTCATGCTGTGTATTTCGCCACCATTAAAAATTTAATAGGAGGAAGAGGCTGTGCGGCCACACATGTGCCCCCCTCCCTCCCAGCCAGGAAGAAGGCGTGACGGCGTCACAGACTCACCTGCCGAAAAAAGCCACTTTCATGTGCCGCCGGGCCAGCACCTCGCTGATGCCCCTCACTTTGGACAGGTAGCCTTTGACGTCCACAACCTGTTCCTCTGTCGTAACGGGGTCCAGTTCTGCATTCCTGTAGGTGTCTACAGGTGGAGATTGAACACGGGTCACCGCTCTGTCCGCGGGAGACCGAGTCCACAGCCGCAGCTCCCGGCCACCACCCCTGAAGGCCGGACTCCCTGCCACAGCGCAGACGCCCGGGCTCCAGAGCCAGGAGGTAGTGTCCCCACCTCTTCCCAGCTGCGTGGCCTCAGGCGAGGGAGCCCCGCCCGGTCTCAGACTCGTCTCTCACAACGAAGGGCAGTGCCCACCTCCTGCGACTGTTGCAAGGATGAACGAACAATGTCCATTCGAGCACTAGAACGTTTGCTGCCGTCACGTCCAGGTGTTTTACTTACCAAACACAGCGCTCCTTACACACCAGGCACTGCTCTGATCACCTTCCAAACACGGTCTCACCCACCCTCATCATTTACCCGCCCCACACTCAATAGATGGCACAGGCAGCACGGGACCCCATGCACCTTCACGAGGCCCTCCCTGCCCCACCCTGCCTTGTGCTCCAACAGGGCCTCCCGCCAGCCCCATCCCACACGGCACGTCCCCATCCTCACCATGCTGCCTCCGGTTACCCTGGGCTTGGCTCAGTGCACCCCTCCCGCTCACCCAGCCGGTGCACAGATGCACTGCCTTGGGGCGTTCTGGCTCACCCCCACTTAGCCTCATCTAGCATGGACTGCACAGCCCCAGAAGCCTTCCCTAACTCCCCCCAACCTGAGTCCGATCCCCTTGTTTGTGCTCCCAAAGCACCCTGTACTTCTCCCGCCTTAGCACCCACCTCCCCATGGTGTGACCAGCTAGCTCACCTGCT
The DNA here is from genome assembly GCF_003009895.1 of Hyaena hyaena. Lineage (NCBI taxonomy): Eukaryota > Metazoa > Chordata > Mammalia > Carnivora > Hyaenidae > Hyaena > Hyaena hyaena. The sequence continues at coordinate 102,180 of NW_024082421.1, forward strand.
TCATCCCCCACGTGAAAGCCTAACTGCGCGGTCCCCACACTCAGCAGGAGCACCACGTGTGTTAAGCCAGTAGGTCCTGGGATCACTGCACTGCTTTTTCCTGGTGGCTTTGATCAGCAGATAGGCAACAGATGGCCAGTGGGAGCAAACGAGCATCCCATCTAGTACATGCACCAGGAGAGCGTGTCCGCTGGCCAGAGTCACGGGCGTCTGGCCCCTCAGCACGCGCTCGCTGCAATGGACTGAATGTTTATGCCCCACCACGTGACGGGACTGGGATTAGTGCCATTATCAGAAACCCAGAGAGCTAGCCCACCCCTGCTACGTGCTTCCTGGGATGCTACACAGGAAGACAGCAATCCAGGAAGCTGGCCCTCACTAGACACCGGATCTGCTGGAGCACGGACTTCGGACGTGCCAGCCTCCAGAACCATGACAGGTAAGCTCCTGCTGTTTCTAAGCTACCCAGCGTGTGGTGTTTCTGCTGTGGCAGCCAGGCCGACGAGGGCACTCGTGACCACAGGCGGCATTCAGAGACCACCGGGTGAGTCTCCCCTGCAGCATGCCATGAGCGCAAGTGACCAAACCGCCAAGGCTTCCCAGGTCCCCTGGTCACCCCAGTTTCAGACCCATCCCCCTCCTACTTCTTAGGGGCACATGGGCGTGGTTTCTGGAACAAGCCTAGAAGGAGTCGGGCTCTCAAGCAAGTGGCCGTATTGAAAAGAAAGAGCAAGAAGGCTGACCAGGCGGCCCCCATCCCTGCCCCCAGCCAGGGCAGGCCCGAACGCATACCCGGAGCACTCCAGCCCTTTCCCCTGCAGCCCACCAACAGGAAGCCACCTAGCCTCACAGGAACAGGAATCCAAGCAGCCGTTCCCAAAGCCTGCACACAGACCCCTTCATGAGGCACGTGTCTGTCCCCGGCACCCTCAGAGCGAGTGAGTCAGAGCATCCCAGATGGTCAGCCGGGCTCTGGGAGGAGTGGCCTGCTCCTGCCCCATATCTGCATGCAGAGCCAGGCGCCCCCGAGTTACTGCCGAACAAATGGGTCATGAACTAGAGTAACTTTAGCCACCAGTCTTCTAACTTGACAACTTGGATTTTCACGTTAACAAGCACATAGGGACCACCCCCTCCAGCATCAAGCACCACGCCAGGCACCGAGCAGAGTCCGTTCCCAGTCCTGGTTTACTCAGGCTGCTCCAATGAAACCGCACAGACTAGGCGGCTCATCCACACCAGGAGTGTACTGTGCCCAGTTCTGAACTGGAAGGCTCAGATCGGGGCGCTGGCCCAGTTGGGGGAGGGCCCTCTCCTGGGTCACAGGCTTTTTACTGTATCCTCACATGGCAGAAGGGGGCCAGGGAGCTTTGGGGGTCTCTCAGAAGGGCACCAATCTCCTTCATGAGTGCTCCCCCATCATGACCTAATCACCTCCCACAGGCCCCACCGCTGAACCCCATCACACCGGGTCTGAGGATTCCCACATGTGAACCTGGGGGGAATGCAAACATTCACACCACAGCGCTGGAAACATTCCCTTTCTTAAGAAGGAGCTTGTCACGTAAACCAACCTGAAGCCAAGCCACGCTGCTGGAAAGCAGAGGGTGAAGCGTGTACCTGGGCCATTTCCATGAACACGGAGGGTTTTGCAGACTAGAATTTAAAACAACCTTTGTCTCGCTTGAGTGCCTCTTTCACAAACAAGGAAACCAAGGGCAGAAAAGACTCGGTCTTGACGGACAAACCCAGATACCAGAGCTAACGTACACCTTCTAGAGAGGGAGCCTCAGAAAACCAGAGGCTGGGCTGGCAATCCACCGAGTGGAGCGCTGGGTACCCGTCCTCTGCTGACTGAGCAGGGACTAGAGGCTGGGCTCAAATTAGTAACTAGTGGAGAAGGTGCCAGTGACGCAAGTTTCCTTTCCATAGCCCTGCTGACTAAAAATATCAGAGAAAGAACACCCTGGCCAGGGACGGCCAATACCCCCACCGCGCAGGTACGCATGGCGGCCAGAACCAAGGAAAACACCTGGGCTGAGGAGTCAGAGACACCGGGCAGAGCCCTGCCATGTAACTTACCAGGTATTGAGCAAATCTCAAAACCTCCATCTGCTTGTCTTCTACGTGGGACTGAGATTCACCTTCCCCGCATGATTAGATGGTACAGGATACACAGAATTCTTACGTCACAGGTCCCTTATTTTCCTGGCCTGATCTCCCGGGAGCCCAATTCCACATGATCCCCAAAGCAGAACACGGCTGAAGGTGACACCTATCTGGGGACGAGCCAGGAGCCAGGCTCCACGCCCCCCATCCTCCCACCTACGTACGGAAACTGACAGGTGTGGGCCCGCCCGAGCAGGCTGCCTGGCTCACCTTCAAGGAAGGTGGCGCTCTCGTGGATGTAGGCCCCCAGTTGCTCAAAAATGCCATTGATCTTCTTCTTGGCAGTGACAAAGTGCTTGAGTGGGGAAGCATTCACCTCAGCCATGTGTCTCTTGTCCTTCTTGACTGTGACAATAGAGTTGCACCGAGAGAAAAGCAGGGACATCGCGCTGCAAGAGAAGACAACGTGAGTGAACCCAGGAAGTCCCGGCTCGGACCTTCTGCTGGGGCTGTGGCGGGGTGCAGTGGGGGACCGGGGACCAGCTCTGGGGGCCATCAGGAACACGGGCCCTCCAGGACTAGATCCGGGACGGGAAGGTAAGAACTGGTGTCCTCAAGAGCAAACAGGGACTGCAGAGGACGCATGGGCGCTCAGACAGCTACAGCCAGGGCCCTGGGCTTGGGCCGTGCGCTGGCTGGTCCTAGCCTGTGGAACAGCGGCAGCACCAGCCTTCCCCACCACAGGGAGCCAGGCCAGGATCACGAGGGGACACACGAAGCCCTCCTCTCAGGCTCAGGCAGAAAAGTGTGACAGAAACCTCGCTTCTTTGCTACATATCACCCACCTGAGAAAAAGTACTGAAGACTGAAAGTGGTGAAAACAAAGTGATGCTCAAAGTCAGTGACCCCTGCCACCTGCCCCTGGCCACTCTGCTCTCCAGGTCACAATGGCCCTAATTCTGAACAGGTTTTATGTTTGTATTTTTGGTGGTGGTCGGGGGTGGATGCGGAAGGGTGGTACTCAAGCGAGAGAGGTCTGCTTCTACTCTTTATTTAAAGACACTTATTGGTCTCCTTCACTGCAAGTGGGCGTGCGAACTGTAGAAAATGTGGGCACAGGAGGGAAAGTCTACAATCCACCTCCTGTGATAACACTATTAATACCTGTTTATCAGCAGCCTGTTTTGGGGTAGGTAGTTCTCTTGCTCTTGATCTTTATAGCCTATGTTTTCCAAAGAACGATAACACAATAGGGGCCGTGACGCTTAGCCCCAAAGTTCTAGAAATGTTTGCTCAAAGTCAAAAGCAGCAGATAGAGCAGAGCAGGTGGCATCCAGATTCGGCTGGAAATGTCCAGTCCCGTAAGTGTACTGCCCCCGAGTTCCCGCCGTGCGCAGAGCTGCCTCTCCCCGGCAGAGCCCTCAGATCCTAGATGCCTGGGGACAAAGGCCCCTCCAACCCCACACAGCTGCGTGTGCCCAGTTCTGCGTCTCCAACACCCCACAAATTCTTGTTGGTCCTCCCTCCCAGGCCACCCTAACCACAGCACCATCGGCTCTCCACGGGAGCCAGCACTCAGCACTCGCTGCATCGGGGAAACGAGGCGGCTCACGCGTGCCAGAGGTACTGAACAGGTCCCTGAGGAACAGGAAGAACATCCAGAGGAAGCACAGTGACTGAAAACTGGCTCTTAGGATCTAATCATCCCAAAGAGTGGGCAGGCAGATAGGCAGACTCACAGGGAAAACACCAACCCGCATGTTTTGCTTAAACTTACAAATTACTTTGTTAATGATTCCTAGAGAGAGAGAAGAGACAAGTAACTGTATGTCCATTCTTTCCTTCCTCCTCGCTACAACTGTGCACTTTTCTTAGCCCGGAGGTCAAGGTGTCACGGAATTTTGAGGGAACAGAACTCTCAGAAGGGGAATCAATCGGGAAGAAAGCACTCCTCCCGAGCAGAAGCAGCACTGAAATCAGGCTTCGTGTGGCCCAGCAGGTTAAGACCCTCGGAGAATGTTGGGTGAGTGCAAAAAGAGAAAAGCATCAAAAGGAGACAGAAAGGGGTCTGCATGGGGCATGATACAGCTGTAGGGGACAGATTCTGGAACCAGGGCTGGGTTCAACTCGTACTCTCCCTGGGCCATGTAAACTTGAGCAAATTATTGAACCTCAGAGGCTTGAATTCCTTCATGCAGGCCAAGCGTGAATTCCTTCATGCAGGCCAAGCGTGAATTCCTTCATGCAGGCCAAGCATCTCCACGCAGATGGAGAAGGTTCAGGATGACAGAGTACAAACTTAAAGGTGATTTTACGTGTTATAAAGTAACAACCATAATAAACTCCACCAGCAAGATCGGGCAACTCTCCCCTCCAACACCCAGCCTTCAGGGAAGGGCAGAGACGACTCCACCAGCACATCCATGGCTCCCCCACCGTCACGGGGAACCCAGTAAACAGGTCTGCTCAGGGTTGAGGGGCAGCAGGGCCCACCCCCAGAAGTGACTTGCTTGCAGGCAGAAAGCTCCCTGGGATCAGTGGGGCTCTTAGAAACATGTGCTTTCAAGTTCTGGCCATTGTTTGCCGCCCAGAAGATACAAAACCAAAAATGCTAGTGTTCGGTAAGCGTAAGAGTCAAAGGCGTGCACTCCAGTAAAAACTCACCGGTTCAAGGTTATGAGATCTGCTCGGAGTTGCCAGTCCAGGGCCTGAGCGGCTCTCAGCATTCCGCAGCCTGCAGCCGCCCACCCCAGCTCTCACAGATCCTTACCCCCAACCCGTCCAAACCTGATTTCTGATTTCTCTGGCTCAGTTACTCCCAAGGTGAGGCTCCCTGTCTGTGTTATACATGCCGCTTCCAGCCTGGAATCCTCTTTTCTGTTTCACCCGTTTGGCACACTCCTGTTGTCCTTCTAGACCCAACTCTAGCATCACCCCTCCACGAACCCTTCCCAGACATCTCCAAAAAGGACATGCAACCTCATGGTTTGTAAATCACCCCGTCTCCTACAGCCGTGAGAGACACGGATGAGTTAGTGAGTGCCCCTCTGCGGGAGAGCCTTCTTACCGTCCTTCCCTAGAATACACAAATCTACTTTTTTTCTTAAAAAGCGGCTTTTGGCTAAGCATCAGTTTCTTAGTGGTTGCAGCTCAGGGAAGCAAGACAGTTGAACAAACCTTTCTGACTCCAGGATCTGATCTTTCAAAGAGCAAAACCAGACATACAGACGTGCACAAACAGACCAAAGTTACAGAACACACACAAACAAGCCAAAACGGGTGCGAGGGGTGAGGGGCACTGTCTTGCGGCTTTGCCTGGCTGGCTTCCTACCCTTGCCGAGTGGTAGGAAGCATCTGGGATCCTGTCCCTCCTCTGGAAGGCCCTGATAGTGCCTACTTCACCACAGGGCTCACTGCCGGCATGCAGGTCCAGTCCCCTGGGCATAGCTAGGTTAGAGTGGCTCTAATACCAGCTGAACATTAAGTGGCATGCTTCAAGCTGCGGTGACAGCCGCGAAGTGCTCTTCAAGTCAGTGTTTCAGAAAGTTCGTGGCAGCATTTCCCAAAGTGCGGTCCACAGAAATGGAGTGCACCCAATGCTCCGTGTGAAAAGGGTGCCGCAGTAGAAAAAATTTCTAAAACACAATATACCACAGTCAGCCTCCATCAGAGCACATGACCAAAGCAAAGACTTTGGGGGAAAGGCCGGTTATAAAGACACTTGTTTAATTTTATCTAATGCGGCATTTCACAACTATATCTAAACAAAATGCTCTGCTATGTAATGGTTTTTAAAATCCTGAGGAACAGGAGGGAAAGCCTCATTCATCCTGGTAGTTTCCCTCTCCGACCCCCAAAAAGTGCCAGGGACACAGTGTTAACAGATAGTAACCTAAGACCAGAGCCAGACCCAATTCTAAACTGAAAAAAAGCTTTGCCTCCACCCAGGCTATTAGTATTAGATGTCTTGCATGTGAAAACAGCAGTAGCAAAATTCACTGCATGGCGTGTCTGGATACCGAGCACAGTCCCTGAATCCACACCACCTCCTTACCCAGTTTTAGGCACAGCACCTCCTAGGAGGGAAAATAAAATAGGTCCACGGATCGTCTGCTGGCACAACTGCAACAGAGGAGAGGCTGAGAAATTGAAACAAAATAGTATACAGGGTAAAGGGGGCAGAGCAGACTCCAGAGCTGTGATAAGGAGCCAGTCTCTGCTGGGCAGAGACGGGGAGGGAGGAGCCAGCATAGCAGAGAGCAAGGGAGATGGAGACCAATTCCTCGGGGAGCCCAAAGATTCCAGCCACTTTCTGAACTGTCAACCTTTAACTTGGCTCTCTCTGCCACCAGTGAAATCCACCATGGAAGGAGAAAGGACGGTTCTTTTCAACACAGACTGGAAAACTCCAGCTCTGGGCAAAGACGGCCCCAACCACTGGACCTCCAGCAGAACACACCCCTTTCTAGAACTTCAACACAGATCCAGGGTGCTGCATGCCCCAGCCGCCACTTACTTTTTGGATGGTGAGAGACCTTCACAGGCTGGGCATCATGGGCATGGCGGGGGCCAAAAAAGACGAAAGGAATCTGAAGTCTCCTCTGTCCTGTCTCAGGTTGAGGCTGGCCTGGCCACTGATGGTGTTGACGCCACCAACTCCGACTTATTGGAAAGGAAAAGGGAGGTGTCAACAAGCAGTGAAAAAAAGTGTGCAAAACATGTTTAATCAAGTTTAAAGCCAAACAAACTCATCCCTGAGGGAAGCTTAGTCACTGCCCCGTACTGGGATGGTATGTGAGGAAGTACCGTGGAGAAAAACACAACACGTGTGCACAGGTGTGGGGACGCACAAACACGTGCTGGTGAGCAGCAGGAGCCCTGGTAAAGACAAGTCCACGTCCAGAGAGGTGAGAGGAGAGGAGGTAGCAGACCAGAACAAGGATTGGTCTTGAGGATCGTGGAACTGGGGACTAGAGATGGGCAGGTAGGGGTGAGGAAGAGAAGCAGAAGTAGAACTTACTGAAAAACTATGTGTGCTAGATGCTGTAAAAATATATCTCACTTAATTTTAATTCTATGGGGCAAACAGAGGCTTGGGGTACTTAAAAGGTTTAGACTGCCAGGAAGTGGCCAAACTAGGAACTGAGATACCACCTCCCTCTGACTCCAGAGCACACTTGTTTTTAACTTCGTGGATCTGCCTTACTCCACCCTTCGGGGAGGGAAGGGTGATGATAATCAGAGGCCTTTCTGGGAGGAGAAAATGAGAGAACATGGAGAAATTAAAGGAACAAGGCAATGAAGGATTACAATAGAGGACGGGCAGTTTTGGCTTCATGCATCCAAACGGTTAATTATTCGGCACCTTCTGTGTGCCTTCTGTGTACATGCGAAGTGCCAGAGTTAGGGATGGGTAAAAGAGTACCTGCCCTCAAGGAGCTTACCTTCGGGTGAGAAGTCAAACAAGAAAATAGGTGACTGCACCTGAGTGCAGGAAGTGCCCAAAGTGGGAGAGGGCAGGGCGCTACGGTGGTGAACGTGGGCACTTATCTTGTGCGGAGTAAACGCTGGCACACATAGAAGACTGGATACGAAACGAAGAAAGGGCTGCGGTGGGATGGGGCCGCCGAGGTGGGATGGCTGGGGGAGACGAGGAACCTCAAGGAACCCCACCCCCAGTCCAGACACCCGCGTCCCGCCCCCTCCTCGCAGGGCCGCGTAAGGCCCCGCAGTGAGGCCGGGGCGTGGGGACGCCCGCCTGCCCGGATACCGAGTTCCGGGGGCCCCAGCGTCCCACGGGTCCCCGCCGGGCTGCTCCGCACTCGCCGGACTGGGTCGGACGGGTCCCCACCCCTCCGGCGCGCTCGCCCTCTCACCTTCACCTTCCCGGCCTCGCGGCAGCCATCATGCCCCCAACGTCACCAGACGGCGCCACCCCGGAGAGAGGCGGGAGGGGGAGGGAGGACGCTCACGTCACTAGCCGCCGCACATTTGCCGCCCTGACCCTGATCAATCGGTTGACTCCGAGCTCAGGGGGGTAGACCCTATCACCCCTTACGGGTCAGGGGGTCTGCCGGCTGAGCGCCGGGAGAGGCGTCTCAGCGGGATCGTTTACCGCCGGGGCGTCCCAAGCCAATGACGTCAGCCTAGAGACGCCAGCTGCATCATGGGGGCTGTAGTTCCGCCGGGCGCCCGTCAGGGCGGGGTGGGCGGGGCCTCGAGCTGTCGAAAAGCCAAGAAAACAAGGGCTTGGGTTAGAGGTTCCCGCTTTTTGGTCTGTTGCACCAGAGCCTGACCCCAAGGCCCTTGCCGGCGCTGTAATCCCACACTGCGTTTTGTAATTTTAGACCAGAGCTCTTAAGAGAGGAAACTTGGGCCTGCTGCCCTTCGGTTGACTTTGAGGAAGTAAGAACAGTAATAGTCGCTGAGCAGGCAGGGTGCCTAACATACATTCATTTTATTTAACCTTCAGGACTGTCCCTGGAGACTTAGAGGAGAGCTTATCCCAGCGCACATATGGCAGATCACTGGGCCTCATTATGTGCCAGGCACTAGGACACAGCAGTAAACAGGTTGCCTGGTGGCCTTAGCCACAGCAGAGAAGGCTTGAAGCCTATGCTCTCCCTCCAGTAAGGCAGCCACCAGCCACCTGTGGCTATGGAGCCCCTGAAAGGTGCCCAGTGCCAATTGAGATGTGCTGTAGACTTAGTACAGAAAAAATTATGTATATATACCTGGCTGTCTCAATTGGAAGAATATACGACTCGATTTCGGGGTTTTGAGTTTGAGCCCCATGTTGGGTGTAAAGATTACTAAAAAATAAACTTTAAAAAATGTAAACAATTTCATTAATGTTTTTATATTGACTATATGTTAAAGTGGTAATATTTTGGATAAAGCGAGTTAAATAAAATGTATTGCGCAAGTTAAGTTCACCTGCTTCTTTTTACTATTTAAAATGTGGCTACTAAAACATCTAAAATTGCATAAAATGGCTTACTGTGATATTGGGGTTTATAACAAATACATATTTTGTCTTCATCCACTGTTTCTATAAGTTGAGGGTCTCTTGTTAATCATAATAAGCCCCTTTCAACCACGCCTGAGTTTATGTGAATGGAATAACTTTTGGAAAGCCCCTAAGGATGGAGGCTGATTGCTAGAGGAACCAACAATGTGATTAGAGGGTTGGAACTTTCAGCCTCACTACCTGTAAGCAGAGAGTTAGGGGTCCCCAGGAAAAGATAGACATAACTTTCTTGACACAAGAAGTCATTTTAGGGGTGTCTGGCTGACTCAGTCAGTAGAGCACGTGACTCTTGATCCCAGGGTCATGAGTTCAAGCCTGACACTGGGCATGAAACCTACTCACAAAAAAAAAAAAAAAGAAGGGGCACCTGGGTGGCTCAGTTGGTTTAGCATCTGACTCTTGATTTTGGCTCAGGTCATAATCTCTGGGTTTGTGAGATCGAGCCCCAAATTGGGCTCTATGCTGTGTTGAGCTCTGCACTGACAGCACCAAGCCACCAAGCCTGCTTGGGATTCTCTCTCTCTCTCTCTCTCTCTCTCTCTCTCTCCCTCCCTCCCTCTCTCTCTCTCTCCCCCCCCCAAATCAATAAGTAAACTTTTTAAAAAAAATTCATTTTAGGCTTCCACCATCCCCTTGAAGAATGCCGTAACAGCCACACCCAGGCTAGGAGATAAGCTAATCACATCAGGATAGTAACCAGTGATGAAATTCCCAGTGTTGATTCTAAAGTGAACACTAACCTGACACACATTCTTCAGCTGTCTTTGCAGGATCTAAACCCTTCTGGGCACTCAGATACAGGACCAATTGGAGCCAGAGAACTGATGCTGACTTTTGCCAGCCCTTTGGACTTTGACCTGGACTCAGTCACCTTCAGATGACTTTTGCCCTCAGTCTCTGCTGTTTTCCCATCATGAATATGTATGCGCCCTTACTTTAAAACTTTCCCAATGTTGTTCTTGCAGACCCTGCTTTGGGAAATGTCCTCAGTGTTCTCCTTTTACTTTTGCACAGAAATCCCTTCCTTTCCTATTCTTTGGCTTGGTTGTGTATTTTGGCTCAAAACCCACAAAAAAGAGAGCCCAGTTTTGGGTAACAAATTGGGTGACTTTGCTAGGACCTCTCACCTAATCTCTTCGCGTTCCTTCTGTGGGAAAGGGCATAAGAGAATCCCTCTCGATGCCTGATTTGTTGAGTCACCTCAACTCGCTGAATGAGCTCAGCTCAGCAGTGTATCAAACATTTTTTTAATGTCTATTTATTTTTGAGAGACAGAGCCGAGGCAGGGGAGGGGCAAAGAGAGAGGGGGACGCAGAATCTGAAGCAGGCTCCAGGCTCTGAGCCGTCAGCACAGAGCCCAACGTGGGGCTCAAACCCATGAACTGTGAGATCATGACCTGAGTCGAAGTTGAACACTTAACCAACTGAGTCACCCAGGTGCCCCCCAAACATTTTAATCAGAGAGTCCCTTCTGAGAGGTCAATGGCAATTATCTCACAAATCAGCTTAGGGGTCTGCCACTATCTCAAGAGGAGAAAAGGAGGGCTCAGGGTCTGAGCGGCTATCTGGTCTGGTCTGATTGGGGGAGTCAGGAACTGTAAGATGTCCTTGTCTTCCCAAGTCCTGAAGTCTGAGCAGGGATGCCTGATCACTGAAGGCCTCCGTGAGATAAAATCTCCGAATCTGGAGATTGTGTAGAGAGGTGCCAGTTTGGTAGACTTGAACCACCTGGACGTCCACTGTTTTTTTTTTTTTTAATGTTTTATTTATTTCTAGGAGAGAGAAAGAGAGACAGCATGAGCAGGGGAGGGTCAGAGAGAGAGGGAGTGACAGACTCTCAAACAAGGCTCCAGGCTCTGAGCTGGCAGTCAGCACAGAGCCCGACGCGGGGCTCGAACCCACGAACCGCGAGATCATGACCCAAGCGAAAGTCGGATGCCTAACCGACTAGGCCACCCAGGCGCCCCACCACTGTTTTTTTTTTTTAATGTTAATTTTTTTTT
>NW_024082421.1:113627-159456 GCF_003009895.1 Hyaena hyaena
GCGGGGCTCGAACCCACGAACCGCGAGATCATGACCTAAGCGAAAGTCAGATGCTTAACCGACTAAGCCACCCAGGCGCCCCTCCCTCATCCACTTTTAAATGATCAACTGAGGGGCGCCTGGGTGGCTCAGTCGGTTAAGCATCTGACTTTCGCTTAGGTCATGATCTCGCGGTTCGTGGGTTCGAGCCCCGCATTGGGCTCTGTGCTGACTGCCGGCTCAGAGCCTGGAGCCTGTTTCAGTCTGTGACTCCCTCTCTCTCTGACCCTCCCCTGCTCGCTCGCTCTCTCTCTCTCTCTCCTAGAAATAAATAAAACATTTAAAAAAATTTAAATGATCAACTGAAAGTTTACTTGCCAACTCTCTGGAGAAGGATATTTTCAGTGGGCTAAGATTTGCTGAATTTGTGTCGACACTAACCCTTACTGCAGATCTCTTGGTAGTTTGAGAAAATTTGTAAAAGAGCTCCCATTTAATTGGTTAAAAGGCAAGTGCTTACAAAAATTAGGCATTCTAGGGATGCCTGGGTGGCTCAATTGGTTAAGCATCCAAGTGTTGATTTCAGCTCAGGTCATGCTCTTAGAGTTCGTGAGTTCAAGCCCTGCATCAGGCTCCGCACTAACAGAATGGAAACTACCTGGGATTCTCTCCTTCTCTCTCTGCCTCTCCCCAGCTCGTGCTCTGTCTCTCGAAAATAAACACTAAAAAAAAAAAAAAAAGATTTTAGTTTTTAAAGTAATTTCTACACCCAGTGTGGGGCTCGAACTCACAACCCTAAGATCAAGAATCACTTTACTCTACTGACCAAGCCAGGCAGGTGCCCCTCTTGGTATGCTTTTAAAGAGCTTCCAAAATCTTTATTTCAAACTTTGAAGTTTTTCTAAGTTAAATAATAAATTAGGTTCGATTCAACAGATATCTAAGTCTTTGCCAAATAAGATTCTAGTATAACAGTTCACAGTTGCTTACCACTCAGTTTCCAGCAGACATTAAGGCTTCTAAGAATTAAGAATATAATTAAGACAACTGAAAAAAATAAAGGAAACAACTCTGTATGTAAGGAAAGATGTGTGTTTTTGGTAAAAAAGGTATGAGGAATGAGAATATATTTTTTTAAAGGAAAAGAAAATAATTTTGTCCTAAAATGAGGCTGGTTGTTATTTTTTCCCAATACTTTAATTTTTTAATTTAACTTTTGAGAGAGAAAGAAAGACAGAGAGCATAAGTGGGGGAGAGGCAGAGACGGAGGAAGACACAGAATCTGAAACAGCCTCCAGGCTCTGAGCTGTCAGGACAGAGCCAGATATGGGGCTTGAACTCATGAGCCTTGAGATCTTGACCTGAGCTGAAGTCAGATGCTTAACCAACTGAGCCAGCCAGGCGCCTGCCCCTCTAATCTCTAATACTTAAAACAACACAACAACTTTTTAAAAGTATTCTCTACCTCCAACACGGGGCTCAAACTCATAACCCCAAGAGATAAAGAGTCTCATGATCTGACTGAGCCAGCCAGGCATCTAGTGGTCTAGTCTTGCTAAGAAATTGCCAACAAAGTTTTTTTTTCTTTGCCTGCCCACTGCTTGAGGGAAAAGTTTCTATTTTTCGACTTTATCGGGTCCTAGATTACTTAAGAAAACTGAGTCTTCTCAATATACATATATTTACAATTTTTCTTAATGTTTACTTATTTTTGAGAGAGAGAGAGCATGAGCAGGGCAGTGGCAGAGGGAGAGAGAGGGAGGCAGAGAATCCAAAGCAGGCTCTATGCTATTAGTGCAGAGCCCAACGTGGGGCTTGAATTCATGAAGTGTAAGATCATGACCTGAGCCGAAATCAGACGCTTAACCGACTGAGCCACCCAGGGGCCCCAATATATATTTTTAAGATTGTGTTTTTTAAAGTAACTTCTACACCCAGAGCAGGGCTTGAACTCAGAACCCCAAGATCAACAGTTGCATGCTCCATCAGCTGAGCCAGCCAGGTGCCCCCTGAATCCTCTCAATATTAAAAGAGCTAAGTTTTCTCAAAAAGTTAAAAATAGTACTACCCTACAACCCAGCAACTGCACTAGTAGATATTTACCCAAAGGATACAAAAATACTGATTCGAAGGGGCACATCACCCCAATGTTTGTAGCTGCATTACGAACAGTAGCCAAATTAGGGTAAGAGCCCAAATGTCAATTGACTGATGAATGGATAAAGAAGATGTGGTGTACACACACTCACTCACACACACAATGGAGTATTAGCCATCAAAAAGAATGAAATCTTGCCATTTGTAGTCATGTGGATAGAGCTAGAGTATATTATGCTAAGGAAAACAAGTCAGTCAGAGAAAGACAAATATCATATGATTTCACTCATATGTGGAATTTAAGAAACAAAACAAATGAACTTAAGGGAAGGGGTAAAAAAATATAAGCAAACCATAAGAGACTTTATTTATTTATTTATTTATTTATTTATTTATTTATTGCGTGAGAGAGAGAATGGGAGTGGGGGAAGGCAGAGAGAAAGAGGGAAACAAAGAGTCCCAAGCAGGCTCCATGTTGCAGCTCAGAGCCTGATGTGGGGCTGGAACCTACGAACTGGGAGATCATGACCTGAGCCAAAATCAAAAGTCAGACGCCCAACCAATTGAGACACCCGGGTGGCTCAGATTTTTTTTTTTAAGTGATCTGTATGGGACTTGAACTCATAACCCCAAGGTCAAGTTGCGTTCTCCACCACCTGAGCCAGCCTCAAGGAGAACAGATTCTTGTTGAACTTATGCAAATAACTGTAACTGCTATCAGAGTGAGAATATTCACTGAGAGTTCTCAAATTCTAGAGGGGTCAGATAGTGAGAAAAAGAGAAATGTTTCAATTTGTTTGCAAAGGAATATTTTACCAAATTTCCATAAGTCACAGATATGTTAAGAGAAAAAGTTTCCTTAAATCTGGAAGAGCAAACATTGGAGAACGAGCAATATTTCATGCAAGAGCGATTAAAAACTATAGTCATTTTCCTTAATTCATTTAGTCCCATGTATTCTTATTCTGTTTGAATACAGTTTTTCCATTAGTTCTGAAAATTCTTACTCAATCTTAGTTTTAGTATCTGAAGGGTCTCAGAAATCTGTATGTGTTAAAAATCCTGTCCATGAATCTCCCTGAAGAAGAAATACATTTGTAAGAGCATCGGAATAATAACTGTAAATGACGAAAGACTCAAAAATGGCCCTGGGTAGGGGTGCCTGGCTGGCTCAGTTGGTGAAGTGTGCGACTCTTGATCTCGGGGTTGGGGGTTCGAGCTCCATTTTGAGTACAGAGATTGCTTAAAAATGAAATCTTTTTTCCTTTAATAAAATCTTTTTTTTTTAAATGGTCATGGTTAAAGATCTGATGACAGTACATTATGATGCACCTGACAAGGAAATTTGGTTATTTCTGTGACACACAACATTTCAAAAACTAGAATTACAAATGATGATATTATACCATGACAGTAAAATTTTAGGAATTTCATATGATTTCTATGACAACTACAGCATTTACCCATACAATATAACCTGGGGGCATTTATCATCACTTATTTGACAATCCTTCCCATGGGATTTAACATGCCAAATAAATAAAACTCAGTCAAAAAGACTTCCTTTAGGGGCGCCTGGGTGGCTCAGTCAGCTAAGCATCTGACTTCAGCTTAGGTCATGATCTCTCGGTTTGTGAGTTCGAGCCCCGTGTTGGGCTCTGTGCTGACAGCTCAGAGCCTGAAGCCTGCTTTGGATTCTGTGTGTGTGTCTCTCTCTGTATTCATCCTGTCCTGCTCCTTTTCCCTCTATCTCAAAAACAAACAAAACAAACAAATAAACAAACATAAAAAAACAAAAACAAAAACCGAAAAGAGTGAAATCTTTAAAAAAAAATGACTTGTTTTACAAAGTAGTTTTAATTTGGCTATCTTTCGTGGAAATGAGTAACTGAAACATTTTTATGTGTAAGATGTGTGACTGAAATATGTGCAACTGAAACATTTTTCTCAAAATCAGAGAAAAATGTTTCAGTTACACATATTTGTGGATGTTAAATTCTAGTTCTGATTGTCTTTGAGTGCGTTTTGGTTGGTTGATGAAACTGGGCTGGATCCTGAATTCTTCTTCTCTCGAATATCTAGGCTGTCATTCACCAAATTAAAGTTTTCCATTTTCTTCCATTCTTGGACTTGATGAAACCTGCCTTTTCCCCTAAAGCCCTGCAAACCGGAGCCAGACACCTGGAGGTAAACTTCAGAGAAATTTCCACAATGGCCCGTGTTTATGCGGTCTTTGTGCCTGTTGCTGCCTGAGTCATTCAGAAAGGTCACGGGAGACCTCCGGGGAGAGGCTATACAGAAATGTATGTACTGTGTTAATAACGTTGTGCCCAGTAAACTCTGGCTCTGCCTCTAGCCAAGGCCATGTAACCTAGAAGGATTTTGCCTGGGGAAGGTTGGAAGGTGGATTTTACTGCTGTGTTCACCGCCCCTGGAGGATTTAAATACCTTCTGTTTTCTCCGGAGACTTTCACTGGATGGATGGAGGCTTTTCCTTGTGGAACTGAAGGGGTAGATGGGGTAATCAAAGGGTTGCCTGGGGGGAGGATTCCTAGCTTTGATCTTGCCTAAACAATACAAAGTGATAATGGACCAGCATTTGTTTTAAAATAACTCTGGGTGTGGCCCGTGCTCTAGGGATAAAATGGAAGCTACAGGCTGCCTGCAGGACAGGACACAATCATCTAGAATGGTTTTAAGTAAAAGGCACCTCTAGGAAATGCTCAGGAGGGATTGAGAGCCTAGACGTCCCTGGGGGGGGGCGGGGGGGAGGGAAACAGTGAAAGCTACAACCAGACTTAAGTGCAGAAGACCGTTTCCAGGATGAAACTGAATAAGCTATAAAGCTTATAATTCACCTAGGGACTGTCATGTCAACAAATACACAAATATGAGCCTCCCTTTATCAAATGAAATCAACTCTATTCTTACCAACCAAGTGACTGGGTTTGCTTGAAGACCTGGAAATCAGGGTCATCTCAGGATCCACTCAGCCCTATCTCAACAGGACTCGACTTGATGCTATTAACCACTCACTCTTTCTTTTTATTAATGTTTATTATTTATTATTTTGAGAGAGAGAGAGACAGCGCAAGCAGGGGAGGGTTAGAGAGAGAGGGAGACTCAGAATCTGAAGCAGGCTCCAGGCTCCGAGTTGTCAGCTCAGAGCCCGATGTGGGGCTCAAACTCACAAGATCATGGCCTCAGCCAAAGTCAGATGCTTAACCGACTGAGCCATGCAGGTGCCCCAACCACTCACTCTTTTAGAAAGCTACAGAAGGCAGCTCCTGGGAGCTATAATACTAACCTTCCTGTCTCCCAAGGACCTATGTATTTGGTCCATGCACTTAACTTGTTAGTAAAAATTTGTCTCTGCTAGGTTGCAATAGTTCCACTGAAGTCTCATGATCTAACGGGGACATGGGAATTTGTAGCCCAAACCCTCTGATCCCAAAACTTATCTAAATGCAACGGCAAGAGAGTGTCACTCCTCTAATTAGGAAGACCACATGCTCATTCTCAGCAGGAAGCAGTTATGGGAGACAGACCTCCACACATTGCCCTTCAAGAATGAGGAATAGGGGTGCCTGGGTGGCTCAGTCAGTTAAGTATCCGACTTTGGCTCAGGTCATGATCTCAGGATTCATGAGTTTGAGCCCTGTGTCCAGCTCTGTGCGGACAGCTGGGAGCCGGGAGCCTGCTTCCGATTCTGTGTTACCCTCTCTCTATGCCCCTTCTGGGCTCACACGGTATTTCTCACTCTCTCTCTCTCTCTCTCAAAAAGAAATAAACATTTTTAAAAAAATTTTTAAAGAATTAAGAATGAAATATCTCAAGTGCAGGAAGTTGGGGGGCTGGGGAGGAGGGCAGATTTTGTAAAAGTAAGTAAAGTCATTTTAGGCCCCAGAGGCATTTTGTTAAAGAATGTAAGAACAGATAGCCACTCTCAGGCCTGGAGATAGTCTGATATCTTGATACGATAATCATAGCAATACAATAATCAGCAGTAAAACTCCCAGTGCTGATTTCAAAGACTGACCTGCTGTACATTCTTGAGTTATCTCAAAGGGGGAATCTAAACCCCTTTGAGCACTCCATTATCAGACCAGAGAATTGAAGATCCTTACCCTACCCAGGCCAGTCCCACTGCACAATCCCCTTCATGAATATGTATGTACCCTTACCTTAAAACTCCCCTAATTTTGCTGCTGGGGAGACACTGCTTTGGGTAACATCCCCAGTGTGGTCCTTACTTGTTGCACATAAACTCCTTCCTTTTCCTATTCTTTGGCTTAGTTGCGTCTTTTAGCTTGACACCCACGAAGAAGCAAACCCACTATTGGGTAACATACTCCCTCAACCTCCTGGTAGGAGAGAGGGCTGGAGATTGACTTGATCATAAATGGCCGGTGGTTGAATCAATCATGCTTCTGCAACAAAACCTCCATAAAGATCCCTGAAGGATGGGGGTAGCAAAGCTTTCCGGTTTGGTGAACATGTAGACATATGGGGAGGGAGGCAGGCCCAGAGAGATTGTGCAAGCTCTTTGTTCCATCTCAGATACCTGGCCCTACACATCTCTTCTCTCTGGCTGTTTCAAAACTGCAACCTTCTTTTAAACATTTTTTAAACGATTGACTATTTTGGGTTTTTTTCTCATGTTTATTTATTTTTGAGAGAGAGAGAAAGCATGGGCAGGGGAGGGGCAGAGAGAGAGAGGGAGATACAGAATCTGAAGCAGGCTCCAGGCTCTGAGCTGTCAGCACAGAGCCCTACGCAGGGTTCGAACTCACAAATCGAGAGATCATGATCGGAGCTGAAATCAGACACTTAACCAACCGAGCCACCCAGGCGCCCCCAAAATGGCAATCTTTTATAATAAACCAGTAATCTAGGAGGTGAAGCGTTTTCCCAAAATTCGTGAGCCATTCTAGCAAGTTACCCCAACACAGGATAGGGTTGCGGAAATCTCCAATGTGCAACTGGTCAGTCAGCAGCTTAGGTGACAACTTGCACTGGTGATTGGTGTTTAAATGGGGGTATAGGCGGGGGCAGTCTTGTAACAACACTGAGCCCCTAACTTGTGGACTCTGATGCTATTTCCAGGTAGATGGTATAGAATTGAGATAAATTTGTAGGACACCCTTTTGGTGTCTCCTGAGAATTGGAGAATTGCCTGGCGTGGCTTGGTGATCAGAAGTAGAGTATCACGTAGAATATAAAGGAGAACAAAGTTTTCCTCTACAGTTGGATTTGTGGCTCGCATTAAATTTCTCCTAGACAGCACTGCTTTGTAAGCATGGTAGACTCTTGCCACAAATACTTCAAGAGACAAATCGGTACCCACAGATCGACCAGTTTATCAGTTCCCGGTAAAGCTGATCCAAGGGAACATTCCTGCCCTGAGTGAAGTCGGACTCTGCACTGTGGGGCCACCCCTAGACGTGGCCTCTGGGCGTGGCCAAACCTTTGGGATGGGACACACTCCAAGGCCTGTGACCCACTGCCTTGTAGAGCGGCTGTTTCCTCCTTCTAGCTCCCTGGCTTCCCTAAGGGGACTGTCAGTTCTCCAAGGGCAGGAAATGAATTCCATTTCCTTTCCCTTCTTTGGCAGAATCTTGCCCAAGTCAGGTGGAGGCCTGGATGGTCTCCCTCCTAAACATCTGTCCTATTTCCTCCTGCACGCTCTGGCCTAGGTCCTGGTCACATGTCTGACCTGCTGCAGGATGCCTGGCCATCCCCAGCCCTCTGGTCCGGCGCTCCAGCAAACACCCCAGCTTGCTCTCTGAAACAGTTTCAAGCCGTGAGGCTCATTGACCAGACTCCCCCAGTTCGACTGACAGTATTATAGGCGAGGGGGGCAGGGCAGAGCTGGGGCTCAATTACAGACCTCTCTTTCCTCTATTACCTACTTCTGTTTTGGATGATTTTTTTCTAGGTGGATAAGAATTGAGTTGAAATTAAAAAAAACAGGTAGCAGTTGGGGTGCCTGGGTGGCTCAGTCAGTTAAGGGTCTGACTTCAGCTCAGGTCACAATCTCACAGTTTGTGTCTGAGCCCCCTGTCGGGCTGTGGTGACAATTCAGAGCCTGGATATCCTGCTGCGAATTCTGTCTCCCTCTCTCTGCCCCTTCCCCACTCATGCTCAGTCTCTCGCTCTCAAAACTAAACATTAAAAAAATGTTTTAAAGGTAGTAGTTAAAAACAACCCTGATACATACACACATATATGCACAAACCAGCTTAAAAAGGACACCCAAGAAACAGATCAGGCATGCTTGCTTCCGGGGAGAATTCTGTAGCCAGGGGTGAGCAGTATAAGGATTAAGATTTCTACTATATGGGAGCGCCTGGGTGGCTGAGTCGGTTAAGCGTCCAACTTCCGCTTAGGTCATAATCTCGAGGTTTATGGGTTCGTGTCCTGTGTCAGCCTCTGTGCTGACAGCTCAGATCCTGGAGCCTGCTTCAGGTTCTGTCTGTCTGTCTGTCTGTCTGTCTGTCTCTCTCTGTCCCTCCCTTGCTTGTGCTTGGTCTCTCTCTCTCAAAAACAAACATTAAAAAACATTTAAATATATATAAAAAAGACTTGTATTATGTGAATTTACTGTGAGTCCATTAAAAAAAATCCCAAACACTTAAAATTTATCTTTAGAATGCATCCACAAAATCTGTCCATGATTTTGAAGCCATAAAGTCCAATCCTCCTTAGTCTGGGAAAATGAGCTTTTACCACCTGGACACCCCCCTCCCTGCCCCAACAGCAGCCAACCTGCATTCTCTGATCCCACCTGTACCTTGCTGACTCCAGCCACCTGGCCTGGAGAGCCTTTGCTGTTGGGAACCTTGTCCCCCTCCAAGGCCCCCCTCAAATAGCACCTGCTACCAGGCTTCTGTCTCAGCACTGCCGGCATTTGGGGACAGTTAATTCTTTGGGTGAGGGGCCATTCCTTAACTGTAGGGTGTTTAAGAACACGCTGGCCTCTACCCACTTGTGCCACTAACACCCCCCACCCCTTTCCTGGATGCGACAACCAAAAATGACTTCAGACATTGCCAAATACCCCTGGGGACAGAAATCTCAACTGAGAAGCACCACATCACAGAAGACACTGGCACTTCCCGCTACCCTTGTCAGCTCTTCCGGCCACACTTACCACACCAGGTACCGTGAACCGCGTTCAGCTCTAATTTCTGCCCCACTGCTGACTACGGGGCGCCTCGGGGAGAAAGGGACCAGATTTCTAGTGAAGTCATATTCAAACCCCTCTCCCTACCACTTACCTGTGTGACCTTACTTGGCTTCTCCAAGCCTACAGTTCCTCGTTTTTTTTTTTTTTTATAAGATTGTTTTTTTTTAATTTTTTTTTAATGTTTTATTTATTTCTAGGAGAGAGAGAGAGAGACAGCATGAGCAGGGGAGGGCCAGAGAGAGAGGGAGTCACAGACTGAAACAGGCTCCAGGCTCTGAGCTGGCAGTCAGCACAGAGCCCGACGCGGGGCTCGAACCCACGAACCGCGAGATCGTGACCTAAGCGAAAGTCGGACGCTCAACCGACTAAGCCACCCAGGCGCCCCAGTTCCTCGTTTTTAAAAAGGAAATAACAGGGGTTCCCGGGGAGCTCAGTCAGTTAAGCCTCTGACTCTTGATTTCGGCTCAGGTCATGATCTCATTGCTCATGAGTTCAAGCCCCGTGTCTGGCTCTGTGCTGACGGCGCAGAGCCTGCTTGGGATTCTCTCTCCCCTCTCCCCGTGTCTGCCCCTCTCCTGTTCTTTCTCTGAAAATAAATAAGTAAACTTAAAAAAAAAAATGACATCCCAACCCCAGAGGGCTGAGTGCCTGACATATACTTTGCCCAGCCCACAGCAAGGGATGGACAGAGGTTGGTCCTCAATATTAATAAAGGCCCAGAAGTGTTATCAGTGGTGTAAGAGTGTGTCCAGGGTGTGGAGGGGGCCACCGGGAGATCTCTCTGTTCTCCAATGTTTCTGTTTGCAGGAAGGGTGCTCAGAAAGGGGGAGGGGGGAGCACTGGATCTGAGTCTCGAGAGATGAAGAACCCTGCCCCAGGCCGGCCGGCGCGGGGTTCGCACGTAAGGCTTTGCGGAACACACAAATGACACAGGGATCATACACGCCTGGGTTTGGGAAACACACGCCACCAGGTCCCTTCTTGCAGCCACGGGCTCTCGAACCTCCCCTGCAGACACTCGCTCGCACACGCACTCACCCAAGCCTCTCCCACTCCGTGGTGTGAACGATCTTTAATAAAAACTCTCCTGTTTCTGTCTGTCCCTGTCTCCGGAGGCATCGGGACAGGACATCTCCCTCCCTCCCCCTCTCAGAGGATGGTCTCCCTCCCCCTCGCAAAGGATGGTCTCCCTCCCCCTCGCAGAGGATGGAGCTCCGGCGGCGTCAAGGCCTGTCCTGTCTCCCAGGAGGGTTTCTGAGTCAACATCTGCAGGGGACAACAGGCTGCTCCGACTACAGGCGCCAAGGAGGAAGGGGCTTCCGCAGTCCCGGGGGCAGGGAGGGGGCACGAATCTGATCCGGTCTCTGTGTCTGCTGGGAGCAGAAGTCCTGGGGCTCTTCTCACACCCGGAGCACCTCTGTTGGAAGCCGGCTAAGCCCCTGATTGGCTCAAGTCCCGCCCCGTGGAAGAAGCAGACGAAGGGACTGGATATTTCAGGACGATGGGTGGGAAAGGGCGCGTTGTCACAAACCAATGAACATGAACAATGTCTCCCTGGGCTGGGCCCAGAGCACCAGGAAAGGCCCAGCCAAGGAGGTGTGCTCTGCTTCTGGCTCGTGGCCACATCTCTTGCCTGCGGCTCCAGGAGCAATGGAGGTCAAGGGCCGAGAGGCTGGACCAGGTGCCCTGGGGCCCCGAGGCCCCAGAGTGCTGCCCGGCAGTGGTTGTTGGCAAAGAGGAAGAGGTCCGAGGTGGCCTGGCCTGGCCAATTAGGGATCGACGAAGGACACGGCAATGTAGCGGGTGCCCCTGGTGGTGGGGAGCCCCTCGTGGTAGTGCGTGAGTCGCCCGGGGTGCATGAGGGTCCAGCCCTTCCGTGGGGCTCGGACGGAGCAGTTGTAGCGCAGGAACCGACAGCCTCCGCCCTGGGAGACAGGAAGCGTCAGTTTTCTCCCACGGGGAAGCCGGGCCCTGCCCCCACCGCCCTAGTCCCCCTGACCCTCCCCCCCAACCTGAGCCACTGCAGCCCAGGGGTCCTCAGCCCAGCCACAGCTGCCTAAGAAAGACACTCAGCAAAGACAGGGAGCACTGAGCACTGGCCTTAAGCTAGGCAGCCCTGGGCAAAGGTTGGCTATGTGCTTTACTAACTAGGTGACCACCCCAGGCCTCAGTTTCCCCTTCCAAGAAACAGGCATGAACCTCATGGGGCCATGAGAATTAAGCGAGATGATCCAGGTAAGAGCTTAGGGCCAGGTTTCTCAACCTCGGTGTTATGGATGCTCGTGGCCAGAAAACTTATATATTTTTTTAATTGTGGTAAAAGGCACGTAACCTAAGCTTTACCATCGTAAACATTTTTAAGTGCGCAGTCGGGCGGTCCTGAGTACATCTGCCCTGTGATCAGCCATCATCCCCAGGGCAGTTTTCTCCTTGGCTGCCCTGGGCACTCGTGGTCTCTACTCACTAGACGCCAGAAGCACGCCACAGCTGTGACAACCAAAAATGTCCCAGGGGGTGGAGGGACAAAGCCGTCCCCTGGGGTGAACCCTGGTACATGGTAAACTCTGAGAAAAGTGAGAGAATGCCTGTGTGGGTCTCCTTCACTGTGGCCAGCCCAGGACTGAGTCCCCAAAACCCTTAGAAAATAGCAGCTTAGGGGCGCCTGGGTGGCTCTGTCAGTTAAGCGTCCGACTTCGGCTCAGGTCATGATCTCACAGTTCGTGGGTTCGAGCCCCGCGTCAGGCTCTGTGCTGACAGCTCAGAGCCTGGAGCCTGTTTCAGAGTCTGTATCTCCCTCTCTCTCTGCCCCTCCCCTCCTCACACTGTCTCTCTCTCTCTCCCAGAAATAAAATATTTTAAAAAATTTTAAAAAGAAAATAGCAGCTTAAAGAAAAGAGGGGCGCCTGGGTGACTCAGTCAGTTGAGTGTCCAACTTTGGCTCAGGTCATGATCTCACGGTTTGTGAATTCGAGCCCCACATTGGGCTTTGCCCTAATAGGGTGGAACCCGCTTTGGATTCTCTGTTTCCCTCTCTCTCTGCCCCATCCCCTGCTCTCTCTCAAAAATAAACATTAAAAATTAAAAAAAAAAAAAAAAGAAAATAGCAGCTTAAGGACTGAACGAATGACCAAAGAATGAATGAATGAATGAATGAATGAATGAATGAAATGACTCCTTAGCTGAGCATACCTTAGAGGCCTCCCTTGGGGACTTGAGGCCCCCAGAACTGTCCCCTCCCCCCCATGTTCTCCATCTCCCCTCCAGCCACAAGCCTGAGCCCCGCACCCAGACCCAGCCCGTCTTGCTGTTCCCAAGGCAGCCGTCTTCCTTTTGCACAGCGATGGAAACCCTGAGCCCCTCATCGCCAGCAGCTACCGGGCCTTGAGTACTTTCTGAGGGTCCCCGTAAGCAACCACCTGAATGAGCCCAGGGAACGTCACAGCAGTTCTAGGGAGGGCCCTCTACATTTTCCCGGCTAAGGTACGAGGAAACCGAGGGCCTCAGACACGTGCCCGAGGCCACAGAGCTGGGGAGCAGGCGGGACGCAGGGCCACGTGGTCTGACCTCTGACCTCCCGTGCCCATGCCTCTGAAGCCCTCTCCCCTCCTGACAAAACGGAGGCCTTCCCACAGGCCTGGCACCCTCTCTCTCTCTCTCTCTCTCTCTGGTTCTTGGGCACCAGGCCCCGCAGGCCCGGTGAGCCGCTCACCTCGTAATCCACGCCGACCCGGTTCAGGGCGATGTTGATGGTGAAGGTAGAGGCATCGTGGTGCGGCATGAGGGACGGCTGCTCGTCAGGCTTGTAACGGACAACGAAGGCCAGGTCGAACTGGGCCTGAGTCGGGGAGGGGGAGAGAACCGGCTGGACTGAGGCCGCTGAAGTGCGGGAGAGGCAGGGGTGCAGAGGACGGGTCCCTCACCCCATCTCTGGGATGGGGGATCCCAGAGGGCAGGTTTGTTTAAGGCCGTGTCCCCCGGCCCCAGCACAGGGAAGACTCTTACTAAAAATGTGCAGGGGGAGGAAAGGACAGAAGGAAGGGAATGGAGAGGAGGGGAGGGAAGGGGTGCAAAAGCCACAGGGGTGGTCAACAGGCGCTCAGTGGAGAGCTACAGGGAAACTGAGGGAGGAGTGGGTCTGTGGCCCAGGGAGCCCGGAGCTTCATCTGCGAGAGGCGAGAGGCATCGCTGAGGCGAGATTTAAGGACAGGAAGGAAGGAGTCGGAGGAGTGATGTTGCAGGGTGGAGGCGAGGCGAGCCCGCCCCTCCCCAGTCTCTTCTAGAGGCGCCCCCACCATGGGGTGGGTGGGGGGAGACTTCACTCCTGCCTGGAGACCAACTATTCAGGCCTCTCCCGCAAGCAAGCCGGGAAGCTCCCCACCCCCAGCCACTCCGCCCCTGTCCCCAACCCGGACGCTCCCCACCCC
This sequence comes from Hyaena hyaena, assembly GCF_003009895.1. Taxonomy (NCBI): domain Eukaryota; kingdom Metazoa; phylum Chordata; class Mammalia; order Carnivora; family Hyaenidae; genus Hyaena; species Hyaena hyaena. Next base: position 127,317 of record NW_024082421.1, read on the forward strand.
CAGCCACTCCGCCCCTGTCCCCTCCCGCTGCGTCCTGGGCACACCCACCCTGGTATAGTAGCCCGGGTAGAGCTTCTCGGTCATGGGGGCGATGTACTCCACCAGGAATTTGTGCCATTCCCGCTCAAAGTTGATCTGGTTCATGTGGATGTCGATGGTTGGCACGTTTTCGTAGCCGCCCTGGATGCGGTTGTCCTGGAAGTGACCAAGGAGAGCGAGGTAAGCGGAATTCTAAGACGGACGCCCGGGGTGCTGACTGCCTCACCCTCCCTGACCCATAAACGCCACGGGAGGAGGTTAGGGCAGAGGGCAAAGCGAGCGGGCTCTGCGGAAATCACTGTAAAGAGAGTCAGTGGACTCCGGGTTAGTCACACGGGGGACTGTCCAGGGCGTGGCTTTAAGTGAGCATCTCGAAGACAGGGGCTCTCCCGCTGGCCTCGAAGGACCACGGAAATGAATTCCGCCACAGGAGCTTGGAGTAGGACCCCGAGCCTCAGCTGAGACCCCAAGCCTGGCCGCCCCTCGACCCCAGCCTCATGAGCCCCCGAGCGGAGGACCCGGCTAAACCACGTGCGGACTTCCAGAAGCTCAGAGATCAGCGGGTGTTGTTTTATGCTGTTTAAGCTTTGCGGTGATTTGTTACACCGCAGAAAAAAACAGGTGCAGAGGGTCACACGTTGGCTCAGGTGCTAGAGTCCCAGCCCTGCCCAGGTCACAGGAGCGCAAGGGCTGGCCGGACCCCAGAAAGCAGGGGCTCTGCCAGTTCCCGGCTTCTGGAGATTATCTCACCACCGAAGCCCGTGGACGAGGCTGGGGACCAGAACCGCAGGTCACTCCGGCTGCCAGGTCAAAACTTAGCCAGGCCCTGAGGCGCACACGGGCGGGGGGCCTCAGGTGCCTTGAAACATGCTCCCTGACCTTCGGGAACCACAGAGCCTCTCAGTCCACTGTGCCACTTGCTTCTGCCGCCCGGTGAGTGCGGCACTGCTATTCCCAATCCTTCCCCAGCCCACGCTCGCTCGCTCCTCCCCCATCACACACCCAATCTGGTGAAGGAAGCTAAATCCTTCTAATAACAAACCAACATGAAGCGGAAATCTAGAATTCAAGATGAAGGCAGCTCAAAGTCACCTAGAGGTCATGGCAGCTTGGAGCCCGAGTCCAACCCATTTCTCACTCCCCCAGACCCCTAAGTGCCAGAGCGCCCACCTCCAGAGTCCCAGAGAGAGGGGCACCTGGGCAGTTCAGTAGGTTGAGCATCCAACTTCGGCTCAGGTTTGTGGGTTTGAGTCCCCAATCGGGCTCTCTGCTGCCAGCATAGAACCCACTGCAGGTCCTCTGCACCCCCCGCCCCTCCCCTGCTCATTCTCTCTCAAAATAGAGAAGTAAACTTAAAACAAAGACTCCCAGAGAGGTTGGCTAGCTTGCCAGGAGAAGAGCCCAGAGAGGAGGCATCCGCGCACCCCCCGCCCAGGCACCTGGGGCCCCCACCTTGTTGTCTCCCAGAGACCACTGGCCGTAGTGCTCCATCTCCTCCACCAGCTCGTCACAGGCGGTGTCCGTGAAGATGGGGAACCAGTAGACATCTGGGCAAGGCTGGCGAGGGGGAAAGGGAGGGAGGGGACTCAATCATAGGGGCCGGGGGTGGGGGGCACCGCTACATCTTCCCCCAACCCCCGCCAGTCCCCATGGAGCCCGCCACAGGCAGGGCCCCTCATGTGGCCCAGGCCCTTCCCCATACCCTGGTCTGTGAGCTGCTCAAGGGGGAAGGAAGCAGAGCTCAGAGCTGGCCTTTCTCAGCCAAGGTCACGGAGCTACCGGTGCAGGGCCAGGAAGAGAGTGTGTGCATGGAGAGAGGACAGCCCCGCAGGCTGCAGGGCAAGCAGAGAAGCAGTGTCTCCCTCCTGGGCCATGGTCGCAGCGGAGACCCCATTTGGGGACATCTCCCTCTTCCCCGCAGGGCCAGGAGAGCACCCCAAGGTTCCGAGGTAGGTGCTGCCAGGAGGAAGGGCCATCCCACGGCCCACGCTCTTGCCCAAGCACTGCCAGAGCACAGAAAGATGCCTCCCCCCCTCTCCTGGGCCCGCGAATTGTCTTCCTCCGCCCTCCGTTCCCCTCAGCAGACATATGGTGTGAATCCCAGAGGACCCCAGTCCTTACCGTCTCCACCAGCTTCCCCGCCAGGGCCTTGGTGTAGTTCTCGTGGATGTACTTTTCCTTCCAGTCCTGGGGTAGGGGGAGGGGAGGCGGTTGGGGTCCTCTGGCCTGGCCAGGGACAGCTGGGGCTCCTCCTTTGCCCAACTCCATGGGATGCTCCAAGATGGGGTTCACCCCCCCGCCGCCCAGGCCCCCTGCAATGTGGGTGAATGTATGCACGCCTGGGGAAGGGGGTACGGACCATGCCCACTGGGTGCAGGTGCATTGTTTGGGCACACAGGGTGCCCCCAGAAGCTGGTGTCTTCATGTGTACCTACGTGCGTGTGCATGTGTGTGCAGGTCTGCGTGCAGGTATGTGCACATGCCCACGTCAGCCATAAGCTCATGGTGTCTAGGAACACCGTAACCACTTTCTCCTCCTCTGAGCTTCGCAACACCCTCAGAAGTGAGTGAGGCTGGGATTGCATGCCCATCTTAGAGCTAAGATAATTGAGGCCCCAGAGGTTGAGAGGCTCGACTAAATCACAGCCGATGGTCTCTCCTCCACTAGATGGCGCTGCCTCTCCAGAGCCCTCCTCTCCCCGCCTAAACCCCGCCCAACCCGGTCCCTGGGATGGAGGAAGGTAGGTGGCAGGGAGCCCTCAGAGCCCCAGCCCTTCTCAGGCTGAGCAGGAGTCCCCTTACACCACTGGCTCTCTGGGCCACCTTCTCCCTCCCCTGCCCATCCACCCAGGGCCTCACCTCGGGGTTGCTGAACACCTCCCAGAGGTCATTGTGGAGGTGGCTGGTCTGGTAGCTGTCCAGGGAGAGCAGGTGGCCGAAGGTGTGTCGGTTGGTCAGGAACATGAACACGTCCTGGGGAGAACAGGCCGGATGGAAGAGGAGCCCCCTCCCCCACCCAGTCCCAGGAGAGGCATGGCTGCAGCCTCCTCCGCCCATCAAGTGGGACAGCAAGGAACCTGGTGCAAGTGCAGACACCCCATCTCATCTGCCCAGCACCCAGCCAGGCCTGACATGGGATACGATCCAGGAGGGCTTCCTGGAGGACTGAATGGGAATCAAAGAACGAATGTTGATGGCGCAGAAGAAAAGAATGGCGTCTGATCCTGAAGTTCGGGGCATGGGGAAGACACCACTACGCTGCCACATTTAAAAGAAGAATGACAGCGGGGGTGCCTGGGTGGCTCAGTCAGCTGAGCATCCGACTTTGGTTCAGGTCATGATCTCACGGTTTGTGAGTTCGAGCCCCACATCCGGCTCTATGCTGACAGCTTGGAGCCTGTGGCCTGCTTCGAATTCTGTGTCTTCCGCTCTCTCTGCCCCTCCCCTGCTTGCACTCTGTCTCTCTCTCTCAGAAATAAATAGCCATTAAAAAAATTTTTTTTAAATAGAAAATAAAAAAAGAACCACAGTGGGGGCGCCTGGGGGGCTCAGTAGGCTGAGCATTCAACTTCAGCTCAGGTCATGAACTTATGGTTTGTGAGTTCAAGCCCCCCATCAGGCTGGCTGCTGTCAGCCTATCTGCACAGCGGCCACTTTGGATCCTCTGTCCCCTTCTCTCTGCCCTTCCCCCGCTCACTCTCTCTCAAAAAAAATACATATTTTTTAAAAATCAAAGAATAACCACAAAAACGTATTGGGGGGGCACAGGGAGAGGGTAAGGGTGTTCCTTGGGCACATTACTTGCAGTACATTTAGGTGGAAAGTTTAGGATTTTTTGGTTCTGTTGGGATGTCAACAAAACAGACAAGGTGAAAACCGGGTCCACTAAAATGATCCCCACAGACCCTAAGGACCATCCCTCCTGCCTGGTGCCCCAAGTGCCCCCCCCCCAGGCCCTGGCATCTCAGAAGCTTCAGGCCTAAGGGGACAAGATCCAGGCCCGCCTTCTCCATCAACGAGGCCCCCGACTGCCCAGCCGAGGCCAACCTGCTGCCGGATGTTGGCACTGAAGGCCATGTCGGGGTCCAGCCTGCTGTGGTGGAACAGGTCTGTCTGCTGCAGCTCAGCCCGCAGGGCACTGCCCTTGATCAGGTAGATGTTGGAGATGTAGGGCACATTCCAGACGCCACTAGGGTGAGAGAGGAAGACAGAGGGGGCTGCAGGCTGGTCACACGCTAGGGGTTAGGGCCTCGGGGGAGCCGGCAGTCACAGGCCGGGAGGGCACAAGAGTGCGGATCTGAGTCCCCTACCCCGGGCACGTGGGCTCAGGATAATTGTCGGGAGGTCTGTCCCTGTGTCTGACCGCAGTCTTCCTTGCTTTGGGCTTTGCAGGAATCCGAGGGCAACATGACGTGAATAGTGGGGGAAGACAGAGGAGGTCACTCCCACCCCGCAGTTACTCACACACGCCGCCCCTGCACGATGTCCACATAGTCCTCCGAGCGGGCGTAGTAGCCATCTGCGCTCAGGGCCCCCCAGAAGTTTGACCACAGCCTCCCGTGGCGGGTCATCAACGGGGCGATGACGTTCCTGAGGAAGGGAGCACCTCAGTGGGAGTCCCTCTGTCCACTGGGAGTTTGGGGGCAGATCTGCACCCTTAGGTGCAGGGCGGGAGAGGAGGTGCGCCTTGGGGCCTAGAGGGGAGGGGGTTGGCCCCTCTGGCCGGTTCTGCCTCCAACAGGGAGGCGGGGAGTAGAAGGCGGGAGGGGCGGCTTGCAGCAGGGAGGAGGGAGCATCCAAGACAAGGCTCCCAGGCTGGGGCAGGTCCAGGGTGGGAGGTGAGGCCAGGGTGAAGGCGGAGAAGAGAGGCATGGCGGGGGGGGGGGGGGGGGGCTGGGCTCGGAGGGCCCACCCACAGCATACTTGTTCTGCTCGATCAGCAGGCGCAGGGTTTTCGGCTCAGTCAGGGCCACGTCAGCATCCACGCTGAAGTAGTAGGTGCAGGAACGGTCCTGCCGGCAGAGATCCCTGCAGGCAGGGTCCCGGGGTCAGCAGAGGGGCCCCAGGGTCCCAGAGCGGCCCTGCGGCCTTCCTCTCCAGGCCTGCCCCCATCCGGGACCACAGGGAACCGGCCAAAGGTTTTTAGAGGGATCAGGCCAGCCCTGGTGCAGGTTGGGACCGGCAGCCTTGACCCTGAGACCCAAACCCTGGGCTGTTAGGCTCTCAAGAGGAATGCGGGGAGCTCAGCGACTGCTATCAAGCGCCCCGAAAACCCTCGTCCTGGGGAGAACACGGCCCACAGACAGTTCGTACACCGCCCAGGGCTAGGGGGTAAATTGGTTCTGCCCCTTCTGAGGTGCAGTTTGGTCACCTGTACCAAAAGCCTTACAAATTTATGCTCTTTTTGTTAATCTGGCCCAGGGCTCAGCAAAGCAGGCCCATGCTCCCAATCCAGCCCACTGCCTGGTATCATTATAGGTCATGAGCTAGGAACGCCTTTACATTTTTAAATGGTTGGTGGGGGGGGAATCCAAACACATCACGTAAAAATCATATGAGAGGTGCCTGGGTGGCTCAGGTCATGATCTCGTGGTTCATGAGTTCGAGGCCCATGTAGGGCTCTGCGCTGACAACTTGGAGCCTGGAGCCTGCTTCGGATTCTGTGTCTGCCTCTCTCTCTGCCCTCCCCACTCACGTTCTGTCTCTATCAAAAATAAATAAACATTAAAAAAATTATTTATGGGGCGCCTAGGTGGCTCAATTGGTTGAGCGTCCGACTTTGGCTCAGGTCATGATCTCGTGGTCCATGGGTTCGAGCCCCGCATCGGGCTCTGTGCTGACATCTCAGAGCCTGGAACCTGTTTCGGATTCTGTGTCTCCCTCTCTCTCTGCCCCTCCCCAGCTCGTGCTCTCTCTCTGTCTCAAAAATAAATAAACGTTAAAAAAAATTAAAAGATTAAAAAAAATTTGTTTATTTAAAAATTTTTTTTAATTTATTTCTGAAAGAGAGAGAGAGACACAGCGTGAGCAGGGGAGGGTCAGAGAGAGAGGGAGACACAGAATCCGAAACAGGCTCCAGGCTCTGAGCTGTCAGCACAGAGCCCAACGTGGGGCTCAAATCCACGAACCGTGAGATCATGACCTGAGCCAAAGTCGGACGCTCAACCGACGGAGCCACCCAGGCGCCCCTAAAAAATTTTTTTTAAATCGTATGAAATTCAAATTTCAGTGTTTGGAAGTAAAATTCTGTGGGAGCACTGCCGCGCCCACTTGTGCTACAACCCTCAGGGTTGAGAGGCGTGGCAGAAGAACTTTCCTGGAGGTTCGCCAGCCTCGGATCTGGACTAATTCTTCCACAGTCAACAGGGATTACTTGTTTGTTTTAATAATAAAGGCAAAATCAGAGATCGGCTCTCACATTGCCCATGTTTATCTACTTCTGGCTTTCTAGTTCTTCCCCTTTCTCTGATTTGCTTCCTGTACCCAAATGACACTGCTCAACCCCACCCAGGAGCCCCCAAGCTGGCAGGGCAGTGACTAGTTCCCCATTTGACAGATGGGAACACTGAGGTCCAGAGAGGGGCAGGAACTCGCTGGAGACCACACACAGCCTTCTGAACTGCTCTGTCTCCTGGCCTGATGCCCCCGACACCACGGCCCCCCCACCCACTACCATCAGCAGAGATAACCGTGGGGCCCCGGCTCCCAACTCACGCGCCCATGTTCCTGGCATCAGCGTTGGCCATCCGAACCTCGGGGCCCACCAGCTTCACAGACTGGTACTCGCTGCCGTGCTCTGCCAGGAACTCCTCCACCTGAGCCTTGTGGTGTTGCTCCTGGGGGTAGGGGATGGGAGGGTGAGATGAGCACAGTGGTTCCACCCCAGGACCGCAGCAGCCCGGCTCCCGCAGGCCACTCCCCTTCACTCCTGGCGCGTTCTCAGCCACTGGCTTTCCGATCTCCAGACCCCTGTCCATGCCAGCCTTTCTGCCCTGAGTGCCCTTTCCCAGCCATCCCTGACCATCCTCCCCTGATCAGGCCAGGCCCACCAGCCTCGTAAGAGCCTTTATCACTAAGACAGCATCCCGGACCCCACAGGCCCCATATCCAGAGTCATTTATTCTGCTCGTCTGGAGCGTGGCCCATGGATCTGCTTCGTCACAAAATGCTCTGGGTGATCCTTGGACTGCGATTGGAAAAACAACAGTCCGTTCCCCAGGCCCCTTGCGGGAGGAAGCGGACAAATCAGGATTTTCAGAATCAAACCCAGGATTTAGAGTGAAGCCCGGCTCTGCTACAATTAGTTTTGTGACCTTGGACAAGCCACGTCACCTGCCTCAGCTTCCGTTCCCTCCCTTGTAAAACGGGAGGGCGGCTATGCCTCGGTCACAGGGTCATGGTAAGGAGCCAACAAGTCAGACCGGGCTCACAGAAGGCCCTTAGAGACTGCCTGTGACCGTTCTCTTCTCCTGCACAAAACATGGGAATTCATGTCTCCAGGGAAACGGGGCGACTCCCAAGGGCACGGCCGACCCCTTCTCCTGTTTCCATGTGGCACAGTTGAACTAATGTCTGCGACACGGGCAGAGCTGGGCCGAGCGTGGGGCCGCGGGGCCCTGGGGTGCTGACTGTCGGGGCTGAAAGGTCTCAGAAAGGGGTGCCGCCAGATGAGAGGACGTTAAGGAAGACAAGGAGCCTTGAGAACAGAGAGACTGGAGAGCGTACCTGGCGTCTGGGTTAGGGAAATGAGGTGGGACTTTATCCAGCTGGGAAGGAGAGGGGAGGGACAGAGCGAGGAATCCCGAACTCCCCACCGAGCAGCAGGCCTCAGGGCCCTCCCTGATTCCCCAGGTGGTACGCAGGGAAGGAAAACCAATTTGTCACCGAATCTAATCAGGAGCAGGGGTAAGGGTAACCTTACACTGTCACGTGCCTCCCCCCACCTCCTGCGTGCTTCACATTCCCACTTATTTAACCTTTGCAGCAATCCCACGAGGTGGGCACTATTCTAGCCCTATTTAATAGATGAGAAAGCTGAAGCACAGAGAGGTAGAGCAATGTACCCAAGGTCACACAGCCAATACAAGGAGCGGTGCCGGGATTCAAACCTGGCCATTCAGACTCAAGTCAAGCCAGTGATCCTGGGGACAGAGCCCACGGTCCACTTCCATGTGGCCCAGATTAACAATGCTTCAGTTAGTTCCTGAGGTGTCTCAGGCCACCCCGTGAGGCAGGGCTTTTACCCAAGCCACACGGCGACCCCACCAAGTGCCTGCTACTCACGTGGTTGTGAATGAAAAGCCGCATCTGTTTCCGGGGGTAGTGGAGGCGGAGGAGCCGCTGGAAGAACAGGGTTAGGAACGGCGTGGGCTGTTCGATGAACACGCCGACCAGGACTGTGGGGAGAGCTTCGTCCTGCACGGGGAGGGGGCGGCGTGAGGGACCCGAGCCAGAGGCAGAGGTGTGCAGACTTAGCAGGAAAGGGGCCTGGGCCAGGGAGCGCCAAGCAGGATGTACAGACAGGCAGAGGCAGGGACTGGCAGGGAAGCAGAAGCGAGGGGAGGAGGGGTCCCTGCTGGGCCGGTCACGTGAGCCTAGACTTGGAGCCAGGACCAGCTGATGGCTTGCTGTCAGACAGCCTGGCCAGCATGGGTTTGATGTGAGCCGTAAACAGGAAGTAAGGGGGCGCCTGGGTGGCTCAGTCGGTTAAGCATCCGACTTCGGCTCAGGTCATGATCTCACAGTTCGTGGGTTTGAGCCCCGTGGCGGGCTCTGTGCTGACAGCTCGAAGCCTGGAGCCTGCTTCAGATTCTGTGTCTCCCTCTCTCTCTACCCCTCCTCCACTCATGCTCTGTCTCTCTCTCTCTCAAAAATAAATAAATATTTTAAAAAATCTTTTTCAAAGTGAGCCATAAACAAGGAGTAAGGGGGACCCTGGGGGGCTCAGTGGGTTAAGCGTCTGACTCTTGGCTTCGGCTCAGGTCATGATCTCACGGTTCGTGAGTTTGAGCCCCGAGTTAGGCTCTGTGCTAGTGACGCCTGCCCATCCCCTGCTTGAATGTGCACACGTGCGCGCTCTCTCTCTCTCTCTCTCTCTCTCTCTCTCTCCCTCTCTCAATGTAAGTAGATAAACATTTAGGTGGGTAGATGGGGTTAAATGGGTGATGGGCATTAAGGGGGACACTTTCTGGGATGAGCACTGGGTGTCATATGTAAGAAATGAATCACTGGGTTCTCCTCCTGAAGCCAAGACTATGTCTATGTTAACTAACTTGAAATTAAGTTTAAAAATATGTAGATAAACATCTAAAAACAAAACAAAACAGGGGTGCCCGGGTGACTCAGTCAGTTAAGCGTCCAACTCTCACTTTCCAGCTCGGGTCATGATCTCAGGGTTCACTGTCAGCACAGAGCCTGACTGGGATTCTCTCTCCCTCAGTCTCTGTCCCTCCCCCGCTCATGCTTTTCCTTTCTCTTTTTCTCTCTCTCAAAATAAATAAATAAACTTAAAAAACAAAAAAATGAGGAACACGGTTCATGAGAGGGGAGGCAGCTATAGGAGAGGAATCAGGCTGAAGGAACCAGAATTTGGCACGGCTGGAAGGGGTGTGCATGAATAGGAACCACAGGTAATCTCAGAAGGCTTCCGAGAGGAGGTGCGTGGGTGAGGAAGAAGATGGAACCCCAGACAGGAAGGTGATCCCTTCACCTCCCACCAGAGACAAGAGTCTCTTCCAGAATCACTCCTCCTCCGCATCCGCGGGGATGGAGGGCCCCACGTCTGGCAGCCTTACCCCGATGCCCTTGAGGCTGCGCAGGCCCTCATCACACACAGCGCAGCCCGTCTCGAAGGTCCAGAAGCGCGGGATGTAGTTGCCCAGGTAGTTCAGCTGCAGCTGTAGGGAGACGTGGGGTCAGAGATGAGGGGAACGGCCGGCCCCGCCCACCTGTAACCACTGAGTCACATCTCCCTCAGCCCCTGGTGTCCCCGCATCCTGGCCCTCTAAGGGGGTAGGAATGTGGCCTTATTTGGGGCAGGTTTGGGAGAGAATGTTCTGGCATCCTGAAGATCCCCAAAGCTGCTCTGGGGGCCCAGGGGGGACTGGCAGTCTGATACGCTTTCATCCCTGGATCTTCCAGAAGCTTGTAAAATGCAGACCGCTGCCCGCCCCCCACCCCAGAGGGTCCAACCGAGCAGCTCTGGGGTGGGGGCAGGAAACCTGCTTTAACGCCCTCCCCCTTCTCTCTGCCATGGTGGGGGGAGTGGAGAGGGTCAGGGACCAGACGTGAAGAAGCATGCTGCGAGCCAGGGCTGGCCCCAGGACCCGTGAGGTCAGGCCCGCACCCCACCTGCTTCTGAGGTCCAGAAGCGCAGGGACCAGTCTGTCCTGCTCACAGGACTACGTAGGCCTTATGTCCTTCCTAAATGTTTGCTGAATGAAGAAACGAGTCTGCCCTGGGGAGATGGGGTATAGATGACTCCGGGCAGCCCAGCGGAGGCCTGGATGGGGTCAGCGACCTCCCTTCTGTCCTGTGGCTCAGCAGGGATGAACATTCCCAGCCACCACAGCAAGGAAACAAGGCACCACGCTGAACTCAGATGTGAGGACAGAGGCAGCCAGGTGGCAGCGGGGCCTGGGGGCAGGGGTGGCCCTGACCCCAAGGAGAAGCCGTGGGGTCACAGGGAAAGCAGACTCGAGCCCCAGGCCCTGCTCTCACGCTCCCCAGGGGCTGGGGGCCTCTCCCTACCTTGGTGGGCCCATTGCCATGAATCAGGACTGGAAGGGTGTCATAGGCAAGGTTCCTTGCTCTCACGTGGCCCATTTCAAACTTGAGCACCACCTCATCTGGGGGTCAGAAAGCACAGAGACATCCAGTGTCAGGCCCAGAGGCCAAGTTCAAGTCCTAGCTCCCGCTCGGGGTGTGCTCTGGGCTATTAACATCACTTCCTCGAGCCTCAAGTTTCCTCGTCTGTGAAATGGTGATAAAAGTGCAAGGGCTCCGTGTTGGGCAAGCACTCAGCGCCACGCCTGGCACATGTGAGCACAGAATCCACCGCTACCCCCAGTATTTATCGTGATTACTTATTCGAGCCGGAAGCAGGAGACGGGAGAAAGAGAAGACATGAAACATCGCAGCTCCAGAAAAAGCTCAGAGAAGCCCCGGGGACAGAGCGTGGGGCACCTGCCCCGACAGACATGCAGAGCGGCACTGAGAACGTGCCAGCGGGTGGAAGGTCCTGGTGGGGTGGGGACAGGTCCTGTCCCGGCGCAGAGAGACTCCCTTGGGCAGGATCCTAACAGATCCTCTGACCCTGTTAGACAGCAGGAGGCAGCGGCCTGCCCAACAGTTACAAATGCAGAGGGGTCCTTGGTCAGAGGCCTGGGAAGTCCCTGGGGACGGAGGTCCCTCAGTGTGGGCGGCCATGTGAGGGGCCCCTCTGCGCAAGTTCCCGGTCCCCTCAAGAGATGCTCAGGACCCAGCTTCTTAGTCTAGGTCTGTGCGCTCCCAGAAGCCCCAGACAAAAGAGTGCGGATGTTTCTGCACCTTCTCGGGAAAGGACTCCTAGTGTTCATTAGATTCTCGAAAAATAAGATTCCGTTTACCCCATAAAATCCCCAAGCAGCTATTGGGTCCAACTACTCTTTTTTTAAAGATGGGAAAACTGAGGTCTAAGGGACGTGTGTGTGTGTGTGTGTGTGTGTGTATGTGTGTGTGTGTGTGTGTGTGTGTGACAGAGAGAGAGAGACAGAGAGAAAGAAAGAGAGACAGACAGACTTGCCCGAGGTCACTCGGGAAGATACTGGCAAAGGAATATTATCACCAGCCATGGATTTAGGGCCAGGCCAAGAGTGTTTTTCTGGTTTTAAGGACCAGGCGGCCTCTCTGCTTCCCAAGCCACCCATCAGCCCCCTGTGCCAGCCACGTGGGAGGGGGGAGAGCAGGGAAGGAGAGGAAGCAGGCGTGCGTCTAAGAACCAGGGGTGCAGGGCAGGGCCAGGAACGTGCTGTGTGCACGGCCCAGCCACTCCCAGGCTGAACGTCTGCCTCCTCCCCTGGAGTCCCGCAGGCTCTTGGACTGACATCTTGGCCCTCCTTTCTACACCCCCAGAGAAACACACCTCTGCCTTGGGGCTTCCAGGTGGCCTCTGCGGACCTGGGGACGGAGAAACCACCCTGTTCTCCTCCTTGGGCTCAGGCCCGGCCTGGAATCCTCATCTCCTTATTAATGACTTTCTTAGGATCCCCCTCCCCATGGGGGCCGCTCACCCAAGGCTCCATCCAGATTCTGGAAGATACGGCAGCGGTGGTCCAGGGTGATGTTGATCCGCTCCTGTAGGAAAGAGAACACCGGGCTGCAGCAGGGACAGGCCCTGGTGGAGGATGGGGCTCCATCACGCCCCTGGGGGCAGGGGGGGGAGCCTGCCTTCCTGCTTCTGCCCCTTCCTCCCCCACATACTGGTTCAAGCACAATAATCATGATAACGACAAATGTTTTTCACTTTACTGTCAATCACTGTTCTAAATACTATGTAAACATCAATTAATTTAATCCACACAACGTCCTTATGGGAAACTACCACCGTTACCCCATTTTACAAATTTAAAAAACAGGGCATAGAGAGGTTGGATAACTTGCCTAAAGTCACACAGCTAATAATTGGCTAAGCTGGCATTTGAACCCCAGAAGCCTGGCCCTGAGGTCCCTGTTCACTGCACAGTGCTGCCCCTTCGGGATTCAGCTGTGTCTCATGGAGCCCTAGGCCAGGCCAACGAAGGCAGGTGGCAGGCTAGGCTCAGCTCTCGTTCCACAGAGAGGGATGGGGACGGCCATGGAGTCCACTTTTATGTTTTAGACCCTGGGTTTCTGCAAGTGATGTCACCGGAGGCAAATGTGAAGGAAGAGGAAAGACTGAGTTAAAAAGATCAAGTTCAGGGGCGCCTGGGTGGTTCAGTCGGTTAAGCGGCCGACTTGGGCTCAGGTCACGATCTCACGGTTCGTGGGTTCGAGCCCCGTGTCGGGCTCTGTGCTGACAGCCAGCTCAGAGCCTGGAGACTGCTTCAGATTCTGTGTCTCCCTCTCTCTTTGACCCTCCCTTGTTCACACTGTCTCTCTCTCTCTCTCTCTTAGAAATAAATAAAAAACACTAAAAAAAAAAAAAAAAGATCAAGTTCATGTTTCTCCTGCACAAGTCTAGGTGTTTCATTTCATTAGTTCATGGATAATAAAAACTGAGGCCCAGAGAGGGGAAGTGACTTACCCTGGGTCACACAGCACTGCATGGGTGGACGTTATGGGGACTAGCAGAGTAGAATCCAGGAATCCTGACCCCACACCCACCCAAGGACTCTCTGAGTTTCCTGCCTGCCCAGAGCACACTGGCTGGTTTGGGGTGACACTGGTCCAGATCTGCCACCTTCAGTCCCCTCAGTGCCCCTGTCTCCCTTAAGACAGGCTTGGAGGTCATGGCACAGGTCCAGCCAAGACCTCTTCAGCCCCCAGAAATCCTCCCCCGCCCAGAAAGGGCGGGGCAAGAGCAGCTCAGCCTGTCCATTCCACTCAGTACCATCACCACTGAAAAGGAGATCGTAAACTCCTGTCTCCCGAACTTGAGTGACCGTGAGGGTGAAGACCCCACTGTCTTGTTCCCAGCCACACCCCTGCCCTGCACCCGACAGTACCTCACATACAACAGGCGCTCAATAAATAGCCACTGAATACCTTAGCGAATCCGCAAATGGATAAATGGGGGCCTCAATGCCCAACCCACAGAGTCAGGGGCACTGCTCTCACTGCAGCATCAAGATCCAGCGTCAAGATCCCCTCGCCCTGCCCCTGTTCCTCAGCCCCACCCGCTGCCCCTTACCCTCTTCTCTGGGTCCAAGAAGATCTTGGTGTAAAAGAGCTGGTCGCTGTCACTGTCCTGGCCCTCCCACTCAGCCACCAGTTTGCTGAGGCTGGGGGCATAACCGATGAAGCCTGTGGTTGGTGGGGGACACACAGAGACAGACCGTGAGCTTCTGGCCTCTAAGCCAGGAGCCTCTTCCCAGCCTCCGCTTTCATTCTTTCCACTCCTTTACCTCCTCTTAGAAGTCCTCCTGGATTGAAGGGAGGTAGTCTATAGGCTGAAAGCAACCTGCTAGCTAATGCCACTTGGTAACAAGTTCCCACTAAGCTCACAGGGAAAGATCAATGGTATCTACTAACTGCCACCAAATCAGGTACTGGGCACCACGTAGGTGGTGAATGAATGCATCAGACCAGGAGTCCCTGGAGAGCAGAGCTGGTGGGACATAGACTTGGAGCCCCTCTTCTACAGTTATCTGGACAACTTGGCCCAGAGAAGGGCAGAGGCTGGGCCAAGGTCACACAGCACATGGGGGCTTAGAGGGAAAAGCCCACACAGCCCTTGGCCACAGTGCAGACGGGCACGGAGAGAAGAGGAAAGGGAGAAGGGGCCAGCCATGGAGCACCCCCCGCCCCCCCGCCAGGGAACAGCCCCAGCCTTGGGCCAGGCCTAGGCCTTCTAGACTGTGCTAACTCTCTCAGCCAATGGGGAGAAGTGGCTGCCGGAGACGGACCCCCTTCCACAGGCTGGACAGAGAAATCCAGAGTAAAACACAGATTTTACTCTCCATGCAGTAAGAGGCCATTGAGTCATGCGGACTAGAAGGGGTGAGGGCTGAGGCCAGCAGAGCAGGCAGGAGGCTACTGCAAACGGCCAGGAGCCAAGTGGGGTGGTTAGCAGTGGGGGTGGACACGAAGGTAGAGTCGAGATCCTTCAAAGCGGGAGTGGCGTGACCAGCCCGCTGACTGGGAGGTGGGGGGCGGAGGGGGGACTTTTGGGGGTGACTCTGGTCTTGACCTGTGCAGATGGGTGGCTGTTCACAAGATGAGGAAGACTGCAGGGGCGAGTATGTCCCGACGGCAGGGGATGGAACCGTCTGCAACCCGCCCAGCCCCACCACACCCTCCTCACCCAGACCCCTCACCTCCAGAGCCCAGGAACCTCTTGCCGTCGGACACCGCCGGGTACTTGGCCTCCAGCCTGCGGTCAGGGTAGATAAGCTCCTCGGCTGAGAACACCACCTGGCTCCTGGCCTGCCGGAACTTCTTCAGGAGCTCCCGAGGCCCCGATGCAAACACCACGTCGTAGCTGCGGCCAGTGCCAGGGGAAGCGGAGCAGGGCAGAGGTGAGGAGGGGCTCACGAGGGCACCTTCTCCCATGCCACCCCTGGGCCATGCCAGGGGAAACGGCTCTGCCCCGTTGTCTCTGGCCCACCCCGCCCTGGGCAGAGATGGTCCCCACCTCATGCTCAAAGCATGGCCCACCTCACCTGGGCAGGGCCCCTTGCCCATCTCACCACCAGTGGGAATGGTCTTTTCTGGGCTCACCGGCCCCCTCAAACTGTAAGCAACCTTAGCTAGAGCGATTCCCCGCTCATCCCTGATAATCCTGCAAGGGCTCCATTCTGGAATATTCTAGAATATTCTTTCTGCTGAGGGGTCCTGCACAGGAAGCCCCCAGCCACCTACCTGTCTGTGAAGAGAATGACCAGGTTCTCCTTGTCTGCGTGCTTGTCCAGAGCTTTCTTCAGCAGCCGGACCTTCAGCCCTCCGCCCGTCGATGTCCCCTTCTCCCCATCCCAGTCCTCCCCCAGGCCCAGCGCCTGCAGAGAAAGGCCCCTTAATGTGGGGTTTTGGTACAGAACTATCTTGCCGGCCCAAATTCCACCCCTGCCTGGACAGTGAACATCTTTGTCTCTGTCTGTCCAGCACCTCTTCCCTCACCTGTGGGGAAACCATTCTACACTGCGTGTGAGGCTGACCGGGCTCTGGGGGTGGGTGTCATGGGACCACATTTGGCCAGTCAGTGTCCCACCCATCCTTCTCCCAGCCATGGGTTTGAGCATGTGACCTAAGCATAGCCTGTCAGCGTCGTCCCTGGGACTGTTCTGTCCAAACTACGGAGAGGCTGTCTAGTTCTGTCGAGGTTGGGAAGCTGGGGCATGTGGTCATGCTGTGACTAGTGGTCATCTTGGCACCATGTAGAGAGAGCATGTTTGCAAAGGAAGACCACCCGAGCCTAGAGACAGAAAGACAAAGCCCTCACCATGCAGCTTGAACCCCTAGATCCAGCTATGCCTGAAGCAACCCTCTGCTTCAACCTGCATTCACGTGAGAGAAACCATTTTCTTTCTGGCTTAATGCCACTGGATTGCAAGCTGTGTAGGCAATGCCATGGTCTGTCTGGTCATCATTCCAGCCCCAGTGCCTACCACTTTGCCTGGCAGGAGGCACTCAGCACACTCAGCTAAATGGAGGAACGTCTGCCTGCAGGGCTCTGCCCCCACACTGCACACAGAAGACACCAAGTAGACTGGGCATTGGCCTCTGTTGCCTTAGAGCGGTGTTTACACAGGTAAGATCTCCAGACTATGTCCATTCCCAAATCCCCTGGTGGGTAAAAATGCTAGTTCCCAGGCCCTGCCTTCTAAGCCAGCCACACCCACTCCCCCCCAGCATGAGCACGGCCATGGAGCCCAGGTGCCTCAGTTTCCCCACGTTCCCATCTCCGGCACCTCACCGACTCTCTTGCTTTTCCTAACTCCTCCTCATCTTTTGGGCTTCCAGAAGCTTTCCCTGTGACCCCAATCAGTTTAAGAAGGGCAAAAATCCCAGCTCCTGGGCTCTCCCGCCACCCCGTGGCTGACCCAGCCCCTTCCCCCACCGGGAGTCTCTTACCTGGATCTTGTAGTTGAAGAACTGGCCTGAACGCTTAAAGCGTCGGAACCCCTCGGTCTCCTTCGTGGCCACCGTGAGGACTAACAGGTTGTCTACGGACAGAGGAGGGCGCGGGGAATGGGAATGGGGGATGAGAGGTGACAGACAGGAGCAGGCCACTGTTCCCAGATGTGTCAAATCCCGGCAGGATGTGTCCTCGCGTCCACCCATGACAGACAAGGGCCCAGGGCCCGGGTGGGAAGGACGTGCCGAAGGTCACTCAGCTGGTTAATGACAGACTGGGGACAGAACCTGGGTCTCCCGGACTCTCTGCCAGGGTTCTGTCCCCCCTGGGAACTGAATGGCACGACAGGAAGCGTCCAGAACAGAGATGTCTGCCCCTTGCGTTGTGGGGCTGGGTCTCTCTGGATTTAGGGTGCTGTGGCCTCACACAGGCGTGGAGGGAAGGGGTTCGCCCTGAACGCCAAACACCAAAGAGACCTCTCTAGCCACTGCTGGACACGGGCCCAGGGATGGCCACCGCTCTCCATGCCTGCACCCAGGGCACTCACTGCTAATCCGTGCCAACAGCCTTTCTGCCAACAGGTGAGAATCTATGAGTTGACCCCGAGTGGAAATGGACTTGAAATCCTTAGCTTTGGCCAGAACAGCTGTACTGCCTTAACAAGAGACTTCTCTCAGGCTCTGTAGCGTGGCTTCATCTCTGCAATTGGACCTGCTGAGGGGTGCCTGGGTGGCTCAGTGTCTGACTTAGGCTCAGGTCATGATCTCGTGGTCCGTGAGTTCAAGCCCCACGTCAGACTCGGTGCTGACAGCTTGGAGCCTGGAGCCTGCTTTGGACTCTGTGTCTCCCTCTCTCTCTCTCTGCCCCTCCCTGGCTTCTGCTCTCTCTCTCTCTCAAAAATAAATAAACATTAAAAAAAAAAAAGCCACCCAACTGATTCTGATTGCAGTCAGAGTTAATAACTGACTTAAGAAAATCATGATTCAGGGCCGCCTGGGTGGCTCAGTCAGTTAAGCGTCTGACTTCAGCTCAGAGCATGATCTCACGGTTCATGGGTTCGAGTCCTGCGTCGGGTTCTGTACTGACAGCTCAGAGCCTGGAGCCTGTTTTGGATTCTGTGTCTCCCTCTCTCTCTGCCCCTCCCCCACTCGTGCTCTGTATCTCTCTGTCTCAAAAAAAAAATCATGACTCATTAAAGAAAAAAAAAGAACCTGCTGGAAACAACTCCCCAGGGAGTATCTCTGGGAGCCCTGGGGAAGCCCCTTCCGGATCACAGTATAGTAGGGGCACCTGGCTGGCTCAGTCAGTAGAGCATGCGACTCTTGATCCTGAGGTTATGAGTTCGAGCCCCACGGAGGGCATAGAGATTACTTAAAAAAACAAAACAAACAAAAACAGTACAGTAGGCATCCTTTCATCCACAGGAAATGCATTCCAAAACTCCCAGTGGATAGTACCATTCCACAAACAGTACCAGACCCTATATACACTATGTTTTTTCCTGTGCGTACATAACTATGATAAAGTTTAATTATAAATGAGGCACAGAAAGGAATTCACAGCAGTGAATAAAACGGAACAATTAAAACAATATACTGTAATAAACATCCCATGGATGTGGCCTCTCTCTCAGAACATCTTACTGCACTGAACTCACCGTTCTTGTGATGAGGTAAGATATAAATGCCTACATGATGAGACAGAGGGAGCAGAATGACACAGCACTGTGACAGAGTTAGGCGGTGGGGGGGAGGGGGGGATTATGTGCTTCCGGAACGTGGTTGACCGTGAGTAACTGAGACCTCAGGTAAGGGGAGGCTCCTGTTACCTATTTCGGGGAATGCCAGATGGATTCAACGAGATCAGGCCTGTAAAACCCTTGCTGGATGCTGGCACAGGCTAAGAGCTATGACTGGTGCTGATCGGTGAGAGGCAAACACCCTGCTTTGGCATTCAAGGCCCTCCCTGATCGGCCCAGTGATGTACTCCTTCCCTCAGTTGAGTGGGCTCTCCCCCAGCCAGGGGTCTCACCTTGCTGAGCTCCTCCCCTCCTGTCCCAGCTCCCTCTCTCTCTCTCCCCTTTCTCTAATCTTCCTGCAGGTCCCAGGGCCAGACCCCTTCCCTGCCACCACCTCTATGAAGACTTCTCAGATTTCTCCTGACCTCTCTTCTGCAGTTAGAGACAGGATCCCCCCCTCACCCACCACCACCTTTGTAGCACTCACTATCGTTTCATGGAGTCCAGGACGTAATGCTTTTCTGGCTGAACTGGCCCAAGAGGCCGGGCTGACACAGGCAAGTAAGGCCTTCCCATACACCCCCGCCCCCTAAATGCAAGAGAAGCCTGGGCTGAAAGAACAAAGGCATCTCGCTCGGGCAGAGCTGGCTGAGCTGGGCAGGCTGCTGGCCCCAGAGCAGGGAGCAGCTCAGAAGGCTTTGGCAGGAAGCCACTGGAAGTGGGCCCAGGGACCTGGGGAGGAAGGGATAGGTTCACTAGGCAGGTATGGAAAGGGGAGGCCTCACCACCTGACCCTGGGAGGCAGGAAAGAGGGGTGCTGCTCACACTTTTGAGGAAATTGAGGAAAGGTTCCCCCAATTCTTGCCAGGATGGTTAAGTCTCCTTACTCAGGGGGGAAGAGAGTCGCTGGCTCTGAGGCCCTCCTGTCCTTGGCAGGGAAGGCTGGGGACAGAGAGTGTCACATTTCACAGATGGAAAAAGCCTGTGTGTGTGTGTGTGTGTGTGTGTGTGTGTGTGTGTGTGTGTAAGGTGCTGGATCAGGGCTCCTGAAGTCAGGCTGTGGCGGGAGGGCGCTGGGGGGGCAGGCATCTCGAGGCTCCTTTCGTGAGTTCCCTCCAGCAAAAGAACGGTAGCCGATGGCTAACCTTTACCGGTACTTTTGGCACACCGGACTCGGTTCTAACCCCCTCACTCTACAGTTTGACCTAAGGCTCAAAGATGGTGAGTAGCTTGCCCAAGGGAACCAGGAAGTGGCAGCACCAGAACGTAGACACAGAAGTCCGGACCCAGGGCCACCCTCTTAACCTCTGCGCGCACTACCCTGGCTTGAGACGGTGATCTGCCGTCTGTCTCTCAATCTGTCTGAAGAAACCCCTAGCTGAGGTGGAGGAGAAGGTCCCAGGCTATGCTGGACCCGCCCCACCCACCTGGCCCGTCTCCTCTCCATTTTCCAGGATGCCATCACGTGTCCCACTGGGGTCTTAACAGATCTAGCAGCCGCGGACTCCAGAGGGTCAGTCCAGAGGGTCCCAAACCTGCCTGCATATCGGCATCACAGGGAGCCTATGAATTCCAGGACCAGAGGTCTAAGATGGGCCCAGGAGTCTGGATTTTTCCTACCCTTCCCAGGTGATTTCTGATGTCAACCGCATTTGGAAACCTCTGATCCAACCCATCCCCTGGTCCTGACTCTGGGCTCCAGTGCAGGGGTCCGGGGATGGGTCACAGCAAGAGAATTCAAGGCAGACCCTTCCCCCAAGAGACGCTGGCATTACCTCTCGATACCCTCCCACCCCCACGAAAGCTGCCTCAGTGAACCAGCCTTTGCCCCATTCCCTTGGCCTGCCTGCATCAATTCACTCCTTCTGCTTCTCCTAAAGAGGCCCCAGTCCTCCATGAAGACTTCTTTCCTCTGCCCCGCAGGTGATGCACCAGTACAAACATGCTCCTTGTCCCTTCTGCCAGGCCAGGCTCCCATCTTGATTTCCTTGGCCTCCCTGCCCCTCCCTGTGGCTGGGACTGAGTGTGACTCAGGATGTCTGGTGTGCACCGTCTGGCCTTAGAGAAAACAGAGGGAAGGTGACTAGTAAGCGCTACCACCGGTTGAGCCCTTACTAGAAGCCACATGCTGCATGAAGCATGTTACAGTCATTATCACATTTAATTATCGACATCCCATGTGGCAGGTGATATTTCTACCCCCCAACCCTTCCAAAGGCAGGAAACTGAGGCACAGCGAGTCTAAATGACCTGCCAAAGTTCGCAGAATCCTGAAGGGAGAAGGGAATGAGCTGGAATTCCAAGTGTCCGTGTTCTTAACCTCGCCATTTCTCTGTCCAGCATCCTGGAAGGCTGCAGACTGATTCTGGCATTTCCGGCTGCCCCCTCTTGGGCATCCCCAACGTGGACACTCGGCTCGTCACGCGGCAGGCGGCCAGAGCGCAGGGCATGCCACAGGCTGTCAACGTGGAGGGTTCGTGGAGGGTTCAGCATGCAGCACCAGGGCCCTGCCCCCCTGCTTTCTGGCTGGTCCGCCGGCCCGCCTGGGGCCAAAGCCAGGGTCCGTACGAGGCCCGCCACCCAGGGCCCTTGGCCCTCCAAACCCGCTGCCCAAAGTGCAGTGCACTGACTTTCCCAGGCAGCCAGGCTGGGGTCCAGGATCAGAGGTGAACAAGAGGCAGCAGAGTGGAGTGGCAGACAGACCGCTGGTGAGTAACTTAGCCTCTCTGTGCCTTTTGTCTGTAAAATGGGGTCATAACAGCAATAGTAGTACTTTCCTCCGGAGACTTTCATGAGCACTGAATGAGCTAATGTCCATGAAGTGCTTAGCACAGTACCTGGCTACGGGCACCACGTGCCATAGGCCAGCCTCCTGAGAGCAAGAATGATGGGGAGAGGCTGAGCCCAGGGGCCTGGGGGAAGGCGGGTCCCTCTCGGCTCCAGAGAGAAGGCTGGGAAGGCAAGCGTGGGTAACTGAGCTGCAGTGCCAGCCCAGGGGAGGCCGTGGGTGGAGACTCCCAGCACCCAGGAGCCTCCTTTCTGCCCCCTCAGCCTCCTCAGCCACTCCCACCCCACCCCACCCACATCCAGCTGGGCCCGCCTGACTCCTGGGACCTTTCCATTCCCTGCACAGAACAGCACGACCCAAACAGCAGGACCCGGGACCCCCGCCCACGCCCTGTTGACTTCCCAGAGCCTCGGAACTCAGCAGCTGTCAGGCCCCAGGTGGGCCTTCCCTCTCCCCAGCCAACCCGAGGCCCGGGGGGACGGGCGGGAGCCCAGGAAGAAAGCAGTGATCAGCTAGAAGCCTCCACAAAAGGCAGAAAGGTCCATGGGGCATCTGGCCTCCGCTGCCCCCAGGTCCATGGGAATTTGCTTGCTTGAATGTTGCCTTGTTGAACATCTTTTTCTGTCCCCCACATTGGTCTGGGGGCTCCCCCAGCATAGGGCAATGTCTCCTTTCTCAAGCATAGGGCATTCTGGGAGCAGAGGGCTGTATCGCCCCTAAAACGTTGGGTATCTACTAAGGTGAGGAGTTCTGGGTACCCCCCTAAAATTGGGAGCTCCCGAAAGTGAAAGCCCTATCTTTCTCTCTGTGTGCCAAATCCACGTGTGTTTGGGTACAAGCTGCCAAGAGCGCCATTCCTGAACCTGGCCCACTGGAACATTCCTTGGCAGGGGAAGGGAGGAGCTGGCGTCTCTGGCTACAGGACACTCTGCCCTCCCACTCTGTCCTAACCAGCATGCTGAGGGTCCCACCTCGGCTGGGCCTGGGAGAGTTGAGCAGGGGCCTCTCTGTGGCGCCCCCCCCCCCATCCAGACAGAAATGAGCAGCGGGTCTGAATCCCAGTCAACAACTCCACCTCCAAGCACCTACTGCAACCTGAGACCAGATGTTTAACCTTTGGGGGCCTCAGTCTTCCTATCTGCAAAATGGGCTAATGATTCCTTCTTTATTAAAAGGATCTGAAGGGAATAAGGGAAGAAAAGGGCCTCAACCTGAGAGGGGTTTGACATTAACCCCATGTCTGGCAACCGGTTACCTCTTGTCCATCAATCTACTATTTACTTACTGTCTACTGGGTGCCCTACCTGGATCATCTCAGTAACACACTCAATCCTGCACCCTTAACGGGGCTACCTTCTGTCTACTCTGTCCCCTCCCATCACCTGCTGGGGCCAGGGCACCTGAAGCCTTGACATCGATTTGGAGCCCTGACTCACTTCTGTGGGCTTCGTTGTGGGAGCGGGAGTTTCCTCTCCTCCAATGGCCTTCGGTGGAGGGAGCCCACATCAGCAGAAGCAGGGAAAAGAGAGGCCCAGGAAACAAAGGCTATTATAGGTCTCCTAGCTCCTGGCCAGGGAGTGGACCCAGGCCACAGGCCTTTGGCACACACCACCTGCCCAGCCCTGTGCTCAGCACCTCTGTCACTGGATTTTTGGACCTGTTTTACTACGCTGCTGGGTTACTCCAGGAAAGCAGGCAGTGCTGGGTCCAAGAAAGAAAATGCCTATATAGGCCAGGCGTTGAGCTGAACCCTCACCAGTAGGCCTCATCTCACGGAATCCTGGTCAGAGCACTAGGACTCAGGTACCACTGCCCCCCACTTTGCAGGCTAGAACACCAAGCTTCGCAGAGATTAGTCACTACGGGCTTTACCACTAGGAGATGTGTGGCCTTGGGCACAACCTGGCACAAAGGAGGTACTAAGAAATAGCGGTTCCCATCGTCTCCCCTGGTGAGGGTCTGCTCCACCACCATCCTGCCCCCTCTGACTCCCAGGTTCTCAGGAGGGAGGGCAGAGGAAACAGGGAGCCTGGTCAGTGTGGCCAGTTTGGCTCTGCTTTGCTGGGGCTGCCCACAGTCTGCTCTCCTCCGGGCTCTGAGATGTTCAGCAGGCAGCCCTGGAGGTGACCCAGGGAGCAGTGGGGAAGGCAGTAGCACCTACTCAGAAAGACGGGGTACACTCTGAAATCCAATCTGCCTTGGGGGACGGAGAAGGAACACTAGACATGGAGCCCAGCGGGTCTAGAACCAGTAACTCCAGGGCTGGACAACCCTGGGCAGTCACTGCACCTGTCTGAGCCTCAGTTTCCGCATGTGCAACCTGGAGAGAGTAAGACCCACCGGCAGGCACACCGCAGACCACAGAAGGCTGATATGACAGTGTAAATAGCTCTGCTATGTGCGCCACCCGGTCCACTCCCCACCCCAGTGGCTGTAATGCCTAATGTCTCTGAGCCCGGCTCCCAAGCCAGACACACCTGGGTGTCAATCCTGGTGCCAAGGCCCACAAGCTGTGTGATCTTGGGCAAGTGAATCGACTCCGGGACCTTGGTGTGCCCAGCTGGAAAAGGGGATAATAGACGGGCTCGCTTCCCAGGCTCAAGATCACCGTTAACTGATGGCTGGCCCATAGTAAGTGCTCCATAAACAGTAGCCATCGGTATCGCTATTATGAGAGCTATTATGACTTGGGCCTCGGCTGTCTCTCTCCTCCAGGCTGCACGGACGGACGTGGGAACTGCAGCTCCAAGAGGGGAAGTGATCTGTCCGAGTCACCAGCGAGTCACTGGCCAAGCGGCCGGAACCCAGATCCCCTCGGAAGCCCAGGCCTCCCGTGCAGCCCAGTAGCCCGCAGCCCAGCCCTCCCGCCCGGCCCCGGCCCGCGCCCTCACCCTCCGGCCTGGCATCGCCTTTCGCTTCGGCCAGGAGCAGCCAGCCCAGCGGGGCCAGGAGCAGCAGCGGCCGCATGACCCGGGTCTGCGGACGTCCGGCCGTCCCCGCGGCGCTCGCAGGCAGGCTGGAAACTTCGCGACGGGGCCCGCGGTCCGGCTGCCACGCACGGGGCCCGCCCCGGGGGCGGGGTCGCGCCGCCCTCTCCCCCGCCCCCTCCCCGCCGCCCGCCGGGGGGAAGGGTTTTCCCCGCAGACTCGCCCGAACCCCGGCCTCCGGGAGCTGGGGCGGCTCCCGGGTCCTTCCGCCCGCTCGCCCTCACCCCGTTCTTTCCTGGGGCTTCTGTGCCGCAGGAGGCGGGGGATACGGGGGTGTTCAGGGCGTTCAGGGCCATCCACACCCCTGGAGAGACCCCCCCACGCCCCCACCCCCGGCTGCTGGAAGTGCGGAAAATGCATCACCATCCACCAAAAAAGGAAATCCCTGAATCCGCCTTTATGTCTCTGGGCGGCAAACAGAACCGCTGAGCCAAGGAACGTCTCGCTCTCAAGTTGCCTTTTAAGTGAGTGAATGAAAGAAAGGAAAGAAAGAAGGAGGGAAGGAAGAGAGGAAGGAAGGGAGTTAGTTTAGTTAGTTCAGTGGCAGTTAGTTAGTTTAGGACATGGAACGACTCCTGGAGCAGATGTCAGCCAGGGGCGTCCAAGTCTGGGGAAAGGCATCCTCCCTTCCTAGGAAGAGGCCCTCAGACAGATCTGGGAGTCTCTTGCCTGCAGATTAAGCTCCAGAGGCGTGGGTGGTGAGTGCAACTCTGGGTGCACAGCAATCCCCCCGCAAACCCTGGAGGGGCAAAGGGTGGCCGAAGGGGCATGTCTTGGATGTTAATGAACAACCCGAGTAGGTGCTGGGGGAAAGAGAAATCAGTGCTCTAAGGCTGCTTCAGCAAGGGACATACTCTGTCAACGGAAGTGAGCATACGGTGTGACCCCACTCAGTAAAAATACAGTGTCACGAGTACAATAGAAACAGTGCTTAAAGCAAATGACAGGCAAATGTTTACAGTGATTATTTCCAGGTGTGGGACTGTATATATGTATAGTTATACGTTATATATTACATATATTATTTCCTGGGAGTTTTATTTGTTTATTTATTTTAAATAGGTTCCATGCCCAGCATGGAGCCCAACACGGGGCTTGAACTCACAGTCCTGAGATCAAGACCTAAGATGAGATCACGAGTCGGATGTGGACCTTTAACCAACTGAGCCACCCAGGCACCCCTAGTTTTCTTTCTTATTTATATTTTTCATTGCTTTTATCATTTTTTCTTGCAATTAATATATCCTATTTGAACAATCCAAACAAAACCAACATATGTTATTGCGAGAAGATAGGTACGGTCCCTGGGCACCTTGGAGCTCATCTCCTTGTATGGAGGTTTACTCATTCACTGTACAGATGGTAGAAGCAAGCGCTGAGGGACCCGGTAGCTAGCTCAAGGTCACAAGGCAAGTAAAGGGAAGAGGTGTGAGTGCGATCCAGGTTTTCTATGTCCCAACTGGGACCCAGGGCAGGCGGGGAGTTTCTGCAGCTGGAGGCAGGATTTGGTGCCAGAATCCACCGGATGTTTTTGAATTCAGGAGGATACGGACTTGAAGTTCCAGCTCTTTCGAGAAGGAAAGTGGAGGGATGGGCAGAGGGATGGAGAATGAATATATGTTGCCTGGCTCAGTTTTCAAAGCTCTTTCTCATTCTGTGTTCACAACAGCCCTGTGAGTTAGGCAGTGTCCTAGTTGTGAAATAAGGAAACTGAGGCCCAGAGAAGTAAAGCGACCCTGCTTGACATCACCCAACTGATGTGGGACCACAGTGAGGGAGGTGGCTTTAGAACCTAGTTCTAACTCTCATTTGCTGGGACCCAAAGAGAACCTCAATGGTCACGTACTTTGGACGGAAAAAAGTCCTTGGACAGTGAGGTTCCCTTGGTCCACATGCCCAGAGCATTGTAAATCAGGAGAGGGAATCAATCTGGGAGGCTGCTGGCCTCTTCTGGAGAAAGGATTCACCCTGGCGAAGCCTGCCCTTCATTCTTTCCGTATCTATTTCCTGTTCCCTTTGCCAGATTGCTAGAACTTGAACCTGGTCCAAACTTCATCCAAAAGCAGAGTGTGTCTCCTTAACCAGTAGTGGCTGCTGCCCAGATGTTACTGCTGGTACGTGCTGCACGTGTTGTGCTCACTTAAAGGCGCAGTATTTAGCTTTCCTGGGAAGATGCAGAAAGGACAGCCAGCCTGGAGGGCGGTGTCTGGTGCCAGGGGGTAGGGCTGCTGTTCTCATTTTCATTATCTTCTTCTTTTTTTAAGTTTATTTACTTATTTTGAGAGAGTGTATGCACACACGTGAGCAGGGGAGGAGCAGAGAAAGGGGGGAGACAGAATCCCAAGCAGGCTCCACGCTGTCAGTGCCGAGCCTGATGCGGGGCTTGAAATCACAAACCCATGAGATTATGACCTGAGCTGAAGTTGGAAGGCTGCCAGCTGACCCTCAGCCCCCTCTGCCTTTACATCATCAGATAGTCCCACTGGCACGTAGCCCCTTTAATAATAATGATGATGATGGGGCACCTGGGTGGCAACTTCAGCTCAGATCATGATCTCGTAGTTTGTGGGTTCGAGCCCCGCATCGGGCTCTGTGCTGATAGCTAGCTCAGAGCCTGGAGCCTGTTTTGGATTCTGTGTCTCTGTCTCTCTCTGACCCTCCCCTGCTCACGCACGCGCGCGCTCTCTCTCTCTCTCTCTCTCTCAGAAATAAATAAAACATTTAAAAAAATGATGATGATGATGGGGTGTCTGGGTGCCTCAGTCGGTTAAACATTCAACTCTTGATCTTAGCTCAGGTCTTGATCTTAGGGTTGTGAGTTCAAGCCCCGAGTTGGGCTCTGTGCTGGGTGTAAAGC
This sequence comes from Hyaena hyaena, assembly GCF_003009895.1. Lineage (NCBI taxonomy): Eukaryota > Metazoa > Chordata > Mammalia > Carnivora > Hyaenidae > Hyaena > Hyaena hyaena. The sequence goes on from NW_024082421.1 coordinate 154,476, forward strand.
CTACTTAAATAATAATAATAATTTATTATTTATTTATAAAGTTATAATTATATTAGTATAATAATTGTTATAATATAATAATAATTAATAGAATTTCCAAGCTGTTTCCTTAAGTGAAAATGGAGAGATACCAGTGTATATTATATGCTCCAATTTCTGTGAATGGAAAATAGCAGTAGTTGAGTCTAGGGAGAGGAACAGATGAATTGGGGCCCCAAGAGAGGAAGACTTCACCTGTCACCTTATAGCACATTCAGAATTTTGGATCATGTATGTGTGTTTCTTGTTTCCTGGTAAAAATAAATAGTGAATGTTTATTTTAAGCCAGGCAGTATGCAAAATGTTTCACATGCTTGTGTCTCTTAAGTCTCACAGCAGCCCTACTCTGTTTTATTTATTTATTTATTTATTTTTATTATTTTTTTAATATAAAATTTTAAATGTTATTTATTTGTGAGAGAGAGAGAGAGACAGCATGAGCAGGGGAGGGTCAGAGAGAGAGAGGGACATACAGAATCTGAGCTAGCCGTCGGCACAGAGCCCGACACGGGGCTCAAACCCACGAACTGTGAGATCATGACCTGAGCCGAAGTCGGACGCTTAAGGAGCCACCCAGGCAACCCTTATTTATTTTTTAAAATGCTTATTTCTTTATTTTGAGAGAGAGACAGCATGAGCGGGAGAGGGACAGAGAGAGGGAGAGAGAATCCCAAGCAGGCTCTGCACTGTCAGTGCACAATCCAATGCAGGGCTCAATCTCATGAATCTTGAGATCATGACCTGAGCCAAAATCAAGAGTCAGATGCTTTACCGACCGAGCCATCCAGGCACCCCAGTACTACTTTATTTTATAATCCCCATTTTATGGCTGAGGAAGCCCAGGGAAGCTAGTTGACTTGCTAGCAAGGGGGAAGGCCAAGATTTGAAGCCCAGAGAGCCTGATGTCAGGGTCCTCTCTCTGGACTCCTGGCTTTGTGTAGCTCTGTTGCTTACCCAGGGCTTCGATTCCCTTATAGGGGTGGGGAGTGGGGAGGATGGCTGATTTGGGGTAGGGGGTGTTGAGAGTGGCAAGGGAGTTAAGAACACAAATAATGAGGCTTCCCTTTGACCCAGGAATCCGCTTCCAGGAATTGCTCCCCCTGAAACATTCACGTAAGTAGACCAAGGTCTACGTCTATTACACAGTTGTTTGTCATAGCCAAAATAATTATGTGGCTTTACATTTACTCAACACTCACGATATGTCATGCACCTTGCACACCTTGCCTGCATTAGCTTCGTTATTCCCCAAAAACATAAAACGCAGGGGCGCCTGGCTGATTCAGTCAGTAGAGTGTGCAACTCTTGATCTATGGATTGTGAGTTCGGACTCCACGTTGGGTGTAGAGATTACTTAAAAATAAAAAATCTTTAGGAAAAAAATATAAAAGAGGCAGATTCACTAGTCATCCCTGTTTCACAGGTAGAATCCTTGGCTCTCACACACACCTGTGCTGCCCAGGTACTTCTGCCTCCTGAAAGAGCTGGATGGATCCTGTCTTTCTGACTGTAGGTCATGGATTCCTGCACAACCATGAACATATTCTGTGGGGGTTGTGAACTCCAGGCGGGAATTAAGAATTGTGTTTATGGGGCTGCCCGTCTGGCTCAGTCAGAAGAGCATGTGATTCTTGGGGGTGCCTGGGTGGCTCAGTCAGTTGAGGACTTTGGCTCAGGTCCTGATCTCACGTTTGTGAGTTCAAGCCCAGAATCGGGTGGTCGGTGGTACCCTCTGTCCCCCTCTCCCTGTCCCTCCCCCACTCGTGCTCTCCCTGAAATTAATTAATTAATTAAATTAAAAAGAAAAAAGAGGATGACTCTTGATCTTGGGGTCCTGAGTTCAAGTCCTATGTTGGGTGTAGAAATTCCTTAAATAAATAAATAAATAAATAAATAGGGTCTCCTGGGTGGCTCAGTCGGTCAAGCGTCGGACCTCAGCTCAGGCCATGATCTCCCAGTCCATGAGTTCGAGTCCCCCAGTCAGGCTCTGTGCTGACAGCTCAGAGCCTTGGAGCCTGCTTTGGATTCTGTGTTTCCCTCTCTCTCTGCCCCTCCCCCACTCACGCTCAGTCCGCCTCAAAAACAAATACACACAAATAAACTATTAAAAAACAGTTGTGTTTATGCTTTGACAATAGCCTTGGGGAAAAAAAGAAAGCATATTTGCAGGGCCTCCTGGACAGACACCTTCTCACTGGGTGCTAGCACTCCCAACTCTGCAAACACGTGTGTCTGCTCAGTCCACAAGAAGCCACCTCAAATGACCGTTTCATTTTCAACAACTGAGAAGCACTCTCTGGCTTTGGAATGTCCTGAAACCCAAGTGGAAACAATGGTCCCATTGTGCCCCCCCTGGGCTCATATTGAAAATCTTCCCCCTGAAACAAGGCAAAATTTCTCTTTGGCATGGATGATTCACAACTTAAAGGCATTTTCAAATAATGAGACTTTAGTGTCATATGTTATTTAATAAGTTGAAACTCGGGGTGACATCAAGAAGATGATGTGGTGTGGTAGAGAAATGAGACAGTCCTGGGCGGGATTCGAGTCTCCGTATGCTGATCTGGAAGACGTGTCAACAAAATAGTTTGTAGAAAGTCTAGTTTCCAGTGGTTTCTGTCTTTCTTCTTTTCTTTCTTTCCTTTCTCTCGCTCTCGCTGTCCTTCCACATACTAATTTTTTTGCAGGGAAAATCGTCATTTTTACAGAAAAAAGTTAATTTTTTTCTTTCATCTTAGGGCTGCTGAATCCATCAGTAGCCAACGGGGCCCAACACGTGTTCAGTTTGGCCGTCTCGGTGTCCGTTTTACGTGAGCTGGAGGCTCTCGCGCCTCGACTGCTCCCCCAGACCCCAGCCCCCGCTACGACTTCGCTCTAAGAGCCGGGGAACGCGCCGCCCAGCTCCGCGGCTCCCGTCAGGTCCTCGCCGTGGCTCCGCCCCCTTCGCTCCGCCCCGCCCCTGCCTCTTCCCTCCGCCCTTTCCTTTCCTTAGCGTCGCAAAAGAGTCGGCGGCGCTTGACGGCCGGGGCTGTTTGACGGCCGGAGGCGGCCGAGAGGGAGGAGGAAGCAGCGGCGGCGGCTGCAGCGGGGACCCGGGTGGGCGCCGCGGTCCGGGCGGGGGAGTGAGGCGCGGGCGGCCGGGCCGGGGGGCTGGGCGGCGGGCCCGGCGGCCGCCCCCGCGCCGCGCCTGGCGGCCCGATGTGGCTGCAGCAGCGGCTTAAGGGGCTGCCGGGACTGCTGTCGAGCAGCTGGGCCCGCCGCCTACTCTGCCTGCTCGGCCTCCTGCTGCTGCTTCTGTGGTTCGCCGGCTCCGGGGCGCGGCGGGCCGCGGGCGGCCTGCACCTGCTGCCCTGGTACCGGGGCGAGCCGGGCGCCGCCGAGTCCTCTGCCTGCCTGGAGGCGGCCACCCGCGCCTGGCGCGGCCTGCGGGAGCGCGGCGAGGCTGTCCCCCTGGGCCCTGGAGTGCCGGCCCTGGTCGCCAACGGCTTCCTGGCACTGGACGTGGCCGCCAACCGGCTGTGGGTGACTCCTGGAGAGCGGGAGCCCGCCGTGGCGCCGGACTTCGTGCCCTTCGTGCAGCTGCGGCCGCTGAGTGCGCTCTCCGAAGCCGGCGAGTCAGTACTGCTGCTGCGTGAAGGGCTGCTGCGCCGAGTGCGTTGCCTGCAGCTTGGGACCTCAGGCCCCGGCTTTGCGGCCGCCGTCCCCGGACCCGCCTCGGCCTCCGGCCTGGTCACAGGATCCGGCCGCGACTGCGTGCTGCTGCAAGAGGACTTCCTGGCGCACCGGGGCCGACCCCACGTCTATCTGCAGCGCATCCAGCTCAACAATCCCACGGAGAGGGTGGCCGCGCTGCAGACTGTGGGGCCCACTGCCGGCCCGGTCCCCAGAGCCTTCACCAGTACCCTGGAGAAGGTGGGAGATCATCAGTTCCTCCTCTACTCGGGCCGGTCCCCGCCTTTTCCCACGGGGCTGGTGCACCTGGTGGTGGTGGCCGCCAAGAAGCTAGTGAACCGGCTCCAAGTGGCTCCCAAGACCCAGCTGGACGAGACAGTGTTGTGGGTGGTGCATGTTTCAGGCCCTATTAACCCCCAGGTGCTCAAAAGCAAAGCGGCCAAGGAGCTCAAGGTGCTCCAGGATTTGGCACGAAAGGAGATGCTGGAGCTCTTGGAGATGCCAGCGGCTGAGATACTTCAAGACCACCAGCGCCTCTGGGCTCAGCTCTTCAGCCCAGGTGAGGCCTGGCCGGTGTTGGGTCCCCGCTGCACAGCTTCCACCAGGGGGGGACACAGTCCGCCCTGGAGATGCCCCACTCAGGGCTGCAGAGGTGATCCTCGAGGGGAGCAGTGGGGCTGGTTAAAGGGAGCGTGGCCACTGACCTCGGCTGACTCTCTGCCGCCACCACTTTGTATTTGCCTGAGCGACGTTGGACCAGTTTACTGATCCCTGCAGGCTTGTATTCAACAACAGTAGCATCTCAGAGGGCTTTTGTGAGAGTCCAGTGAAGGAATGAGCGTAAAAGACGGGCCTTACTGTTATTTAGCCTCATAAATGAGTCCTGATTTGGAGAGTGGTTTGGGGGGTCAGTTTGTAAAGGTAAATAAGGCAGAAAGGACTGGCCGGTCCCCACATTCTTTCCTCGGTCCCTCACAGTCTGGCTGGTGACAGGCATGGGTTTGTTTTTTTTTAATGTTTATTTTTGAGAGAACAAGAGGGAGAGAGATGGCAGGGGAGGGGCAGAGAGAAGGAGACAGAAGATCCAAAGTGAGCTCTGCACTGATAACAGAGAGCCCCATGCAGGGCTTGAACTCACGAGCTGTGAGATCATGACCTGAGCCAAAGTTGGATGCTTAACTGACTGAGCCACCCAGGCACTCCAACAACCCCGCCTTTTTTTTAATATATATATATATATATATATTTTTTTTTTTTTTTTTTTTTTTTT
>NW_024082421.1:159566-168857 GCF_003009895.1 Hyaena hyaena
GCTGGCAGTCAGCACAGAGCCCGACGCGGGGCTCGAACCCACGAACCGTGAGATCATGACCTAAGCGAAAGTCGGACGCTTAACCAACTAAGCCACCCAGGCGCCCCCCTCCCCCTTTTAAGTGTATTTTGAGAGAGAATACCAAGCAGGCTCTGCACTGTCAGCACAGAGCCCCACAGTGGGCTCAGACTCATGAACCATGAGGTCATGATGGGCGGAAATTGAGTGGGAGGTTTAACAGATGGGACCCCCAACCCATGGCTCCCCGATCCCCCTTTTTTTTTTAAGTGCGTCTGCCGGACGTGGGGCTTGAACTCAACAACCCCGAGATCAACAGTAGTGTGTTCCATTGACTGGAAGGGAATGGAACCTCTCCAGCAGGTGGAATGCACCCAGCAAATAAAAACTTCCTTCCCCTGATGACTGTTGAAGTAAAGGAAATCCTATTCTATTTTTTTAAATTTTATTATTATTATTATTTTAATCATTGAGAGACAGAGCATCATCATGGGAGAGGCAGAGAGAGGGGGAGACACAGAATCCGAAGCAGGTTCCAGGCCCTGAGCTGTCAGCACAGAGCCTGATGTGGGGCTCAAACTCACAAACCTTGATATCATGACCTGAGCCGAAGTCAAATGCTCAACTGAGCCACCCAGGCGCCCCTCTATTTTTTTTTTTTAATGTTTATTTTATTAGAGAGAGAGAGACAGCGCGAATAGGGGAAGGGGCAGTGAGACAGGGAGACACAGGATCCAAAGCAGGATCCAGGCTCTAGTCTCTGAGCTCTCAATGCAGAGCCCAACACGGGGCTCGAACCCACAAACATTGAGATCATGACCTGATCTGCCCAGGTGCCCCAAAGGAAACCTTTTCTAGATGAGAGATTTTGTTTCCAGGGTGCTTGTTGTCTAAATCCTTGTATTTAATTGCTCAAGTGTGTGTTTTTTAAAAAATTTTTTGTATAGTTTATTTATTTGAGAGACAGCATGAGTGGGGGAGGGTCAGAGAGAGAGGGAGATACAGAATCTGAAGCAGGCTCCAGGCTCTGAGCTAGCTGTCAGCACAGAGCCCAAGGCGGGTCTCGAACCCATGAACTGTGAGATCATGACCTGAGCCAAAGTTGGACGCTTAACTGACTGAGCCACCCAGGCGCCCTGCTCAAGTGTGTTTCATTTGTTCACCAAGTATTGATGGAGTCCTGCCAGGGACTGTTCTCCACACGAGGGATAGAGAAGTGATCAGACCAAAGTGCCTGTTCTCATGCACTTGCTTCAATCCTGGATGGGGGGAAGATGATATTAGAAAAGTGAAAGTGAATAAATAAGCAAGATTGCCCTTTAGAATACAAAGTTCCGTAGAGAGGGGCGCCTGGGTGACTCCGTCCGTTAAACTTCTGCCCGTTGATTTCTTGCATCAGGCTCTGCTGACAGCGAGGAGCCTGCTTAGGATTCTCTACCCCCACCGCCCCCCCCCCCCCAAGCACTCATGAACTCTTTCTCTTAAATAAGCTTCAAAAAAATTTTTCTTTTGAGTTCTGTAGAGAAGAATTAAAAGTATGTGGTTGAGGATGACTAGGCAGGGTTAAGAATGGGGTGGGGGCGTCTCTTTAGCTCCTGTTGTTGGGGAGGCCTTTCCACAGAGGAAGCACTTAAGCTAAGACCTGAAGAGCAAGAAACTGGTCATGTGATGATCTGGAGGGAGCTGGTAAGTCAGAGGCCCTACGGCAAGAGCAGGTTTGGTTGAGAGGCCAAGGTGGCTGGTGAGTAGCAAGCAAGGGAAGGGCTGCGGTAGCCAGATCCCGAAGGGCCTTTTAGACCTTGGTGACAATAGAGAATTTGATTCTAAGTGGAGTGGAAGGGAGAGCGGAGATGCTGTCACATGTGCATTTTTCAAGATCCACCCGGCAGTTCTATCCAGAGTGTAGACTACAAGGGATAAAAGCAAGACGTGGAGACAAGATAAGAGGATTTTGCAGGAGCCCAGGTGAAAGGATGGTGGCTAGCACCAGAGTTGTGGCCATGGCGACAGAAGTGGATGGCTTCTGACACTTTCGGAGGTGGCGCCGCCGGGACTTTGCATGGACTGGGCATTGGACGTGAGAACTTGAGGGCAACTCCCAAATTTGTGGGGAGGGCTTGAGCAAGTAAGTGTCCAGAGATAATTTGGGGAAGGATTGCTTTGGGGGTTGGAAGAATCCCAAGCATGTCACATTCAAAATGCCTGTCAGTCACCTGGGTGGAGACCCCAAATGGGCAATTAGTTGTTTAAGTCTAGAATTTGTATGGATTTGGGAGATTCGGTGTTCAGATGTTATTGAAAGCTACAGGACTGGAGAACAGGCTGATAGCAAGGAGCAGCCCTATACGGACCGGAGCACTGATGACAGTGTTCTGGAGACAGAGGGCTGGGGGTGGGGGGTCGGTGCTGGACTTTTCACCTGGCACCACGTCCTGGCCATGTCTGTGTTCTTCTGGGCGCTGGCAGGAGGCCCCACTTTTTTTGTTTTTTTAACATTTACTTATTTTTGAGAAAGAGTGCAAGTGGGGAGGGCCAGAGAGAGAGGGGGTTACAGAGGATCCAAAGCGGGCTGTGCACGGACACTGGTGCCCGATGCAGGGCTTGAACTCACGAACCCTGAGATCAGGACCTGAGCCGAAGTTGGATGCTCAACTGACTGAGCTCCCCAGGCGCCCCAGGAGGCCCCACTTTGGACAGGAGTTCAGGCTTCAGGCCCACAGGGTCACGTTGGGCATGTGAGGGAGCCAATACTCAGGCGAGACTGGGGCTGCAGCTTCCATCCCTGGGGACAGGAGCTTCGTTCCCCGCCGCCTGTCCCTTCGGAACTGCAGCCCCCCCCCTCCCCGGACGGGCTGTCCCTCCTTAACAGGCACCCTTTGTGGCGTTACAGGTGTGGAGATGAAGAAGATCACGGACGCCCACACCCCGTCCGGCCTGACCGTGAACCTGACCTTGTACTACATGCTCTCCTGCTCCCCAGCCCCGCTGCTCAGCCCCAGCCTGAGCCACAGGGAGCGCGACCAGATGGAGTCGACACTCAACTACGAAGATCACTGCTTCAGCGGCCACGCCACCATGCACGCTGAGAACCTGTGGCCGGGCCGGCTGTCGTCCGTCCAGCAGATCATGCAGCTCTCCGACCTGTGGAGGCTGACGCTACAGAAGCGGGGCTGCAAGGGGCTGGTGAAGGCGGGCGCCCCCGGCATTCTGCAGGGCATGGTGCTCAGCTTCGGGGGACTGCAGTTCACCGAGAACCACCTGCAGTTCCAGGCCGACCCCGACGTGCTGCACAACAGCTACGCCTTGCACGGCATCCGCTACAAGAACGACCACATCAACCTTGCCGTGCTCTTGGACCCCGAGGGCAAGCCGTACCTGCACGTGTCTGTGGAGGCCCGCGGCCAGCCCGTCAGGCTCTACGCCTGTAAGGCGGGCTGCCTGGAGGAGCCCGTGGAGCTGACCTCGGCACCCCAGGGCCACACCTTCCCGGTCATGGTGACGCAGCCCATCACGCCCCTGCTCTACATCTCCACCGACCTCACGCACCTGCAGGACCTGCGCCACACACTGCACCTCAAGGCCATCCTGGCCCACGACGAGCACATGGCCCAGCAGGACCCCGGGCTGCCCTTCCTCTTCTGGTTCAGCGTGGCCTCCCTCATCACCCTCTTCCACCTCTTCCTCTTCAAGCTCATCTACAACGAGTACTGCGGGCCTGGGGCCAAGCCCCTCTTCAGGAGTAAGGTACGAAGCCCCTGGGCCTCCAGAGCCTGAGGCCCCAGCCTGGTGTCCTGTCCCCAGCCCAGGACGGGGGAAGGCGTGGGCGGTGATGGGGCGTCCTCCTGAGCCACCACCCTCAGCCCGCAGCACAGGGAGGAGTCCGTGCATTCGCAGAGGATGTCGGAAAGTGACTTCCGAGAGGAGGCCATAGTGCGGGACAGCGGTGGGGCGCCTGGGTGGCTCGGTCGGTTAAGTGTCCGACTCTTGATTTCGGCTCAGGTCGTGATCTCCCGGTTCATGAGATTGAACCCTGCATCGGGCTCTGCGATGACAGCGCAGGGCCTGCTTGGGATTCTCTCTCTTTATCTCTGCCCCTCCCCTGCTTGGGCACTCTCTCCCTCTCTCTTTCAAAATAAACTTAAAATAATAATAATTGCAAGAAACCCCTAGATAGACCGGAAACAGCTATCCAAGCTGCAAGTGAGCCCCCTCCGCTCCCTCCTGAGGGCCTGCTCGCGCCACTCGCTGTGGGCCAGTGAAGGTGGCCATCTTGCCAGCACAAGGCATGATCTTTCCCATCCTGTTTCGTCAAATACCTTGGCCCCTAGGAAGCCATGACTTTGAACATGGTCACTGTGAGACTCTTATCAGGAACATGTCTTGGGGATCAGGCTCAGTCCCAGGGGAGGCCGCCGCCTCTGCCCCGTCACCCAGCCCTCCGTGCCTCATCGCTGCCAGGGCTCCCCGGGAGAGGGAACAGAAGGGAGCCCATTGTTGGCAATCACGGGAGAAAGCTCTTCAGAGGGAACTGGGCTCGCTTCCCCTCTCCTCCTCTCCCCTCCTCCCCCCTCTGTTGGACTAGTGAGTGCAGAGATAGAGAGCTCTAGGTCTGTGCTCTCAGCAGTTCGGGAGCCTGGGCCACCTCCGGAGAAATGGCCTCCTCACCTCCACAGGCAGCTTTGTGCCTTCTGGTTTCTAGTTTTGGGCCCGAGGCCAGGACTTGAGAAGAAGTAGCTCTTGGCCTGACGGAGTGGGAGAAGGGTGGGCAGCAGGTCTGAGCTCAGAGCTTGAAGAACAAATGGAAAGTCAGATGAAAGAGAAACCTGGCTGCGCTGGGGTAGAACAGGTGCTAAATTTGCACTGCGTGGGCCCAACGGCCTGTCCTCGGCTCCCCACCCGATCCAGGGGACAGGCCAACCCCCTTATTTCGGGGTGCTACCCCATGGCCCTCAGTTGACCCGCGCTCGAGCCAGGGTCCCTCCAGAGTAGAGCCCAGTGAACACTGTGTCGGCCCGAGGAGGTGTCTGGGCCACCAACCCCACGGTGGCTCCAGCACATCCCCGGCCACAGTGTGTCTGCAGAGCCAGACCAGAGCCCGGGCAGGGGGCCACCAGGGCCGTCTCCGTCACTTGCCCCGCGTGAGATTTCTGTAGCTTCCGCGGGGCGGGCGGTGAACAATAACGACTTGTTTTGTCAATTGCACAGGAAGATCCCAGTGTCTGAGTGAAGTCCGTCCGCACAGACACCCGGCACCGCAAGTCCTGCTGCAAGAACAAGGGATCCTCTGAAAGCACCCACCCTTTTGTGCCTTGTCAGGGACACCAGTGACGCAGAGCGCGTGTGGATGTTCAGGAGTCTGCGTCGGGGAGCGGGAGGGAGGGCCGGCGGGCTTTTTTGTAAGCTTTCGACTCAATAAAATGAACCTATATGGAAAATACTTGAAATTGAACTCACTCCTTCTGCTTTCCCCCCTTTCTTCTGTCCCAGGAAGCAGACCCTCTTTTAAAAAACTTGTCTAGGAAAAATTGTGTTCTACTCCTAACTTAATGTGTTCTTTCTTGACTGAATTTTTAATTTATTGTTGTTGAGATTTTGCCGGACGGCTTTTGCATCCACTCCAGACAGTGAATCTCCGCGGTGGTTTCCAACCTGCACTGCTCCCCTCACGGGGGGCGGGGCGGGGGGGGGGACATCTGGATGCCCCGCCCCCAGCCGCCCATGTAGCGGATGCAGGTCCCAGGTCCTCCCAGGTTTGCACATTGTCTCTTTCCTATCATGAGCCTGTGGAGATCTGTGCTTTTTGTACTTCGGGGCTTTAGGGGGAGGTATTTAACTTTCTAGTGATTGATGATTGTTGGGTTTTGAAATACCAAAGCTTTTTTTTTGTTCTGTTTTTAAATAAATCTCTTTCAAACTTCAGTGAGCGGTTTGTGTGTGGTTTGAAACCTCTGGAGACCTGTATCTTCCTCCATCACCAGACTTTCCGGTAGGATCAGAGGCAGACGGGCCGCCCCCCAGCCCTGTCGGATGACTGATTTCCCCCCACATCTAATGCTCTTGAGAAGATGCTTGTCCACCTGGGGGGTTTGTTCACCTGGTCGAGTGGGCGGGTTGAGGAGCATCAGCCTGGCCCCTTCCCTGCTGCGGTGCCTCACCCCTACCTGCCCTAAATAGCCTAGATTTGCCTGTCCTGGGTTTTGCTGGCCACAGGGCCGGGCAGCAGGAAAACACCCCGAGTGGTTGGCTGAAGCCAGGATCTGGTGACCTGGGTGGGGAGGGGAAGGGAGCTGGGCCCAGGACCAGAAAGGGACCGAGCTAGGCATGGCAGCCGCCTTGGGAGGCCGTGGTGGCCGTGGTGTCACGGGTGCTGCAGCCCGACTCCCCGGAAAGCCTAGTCTGCTCACCACCAGCGGGATGGCGCCCGCAACGGTGGGATGCAGGGGGCGGGGAGGGGAGGCAAACCCGCATCTCCACCTCTGCCATGAGTTGTGCTGACCCCACACACCTTTCCTTGTGCTCTGGGTAGCACGGAGCTCAGAAGTGCCTTCGTCCAGCCGTGGGTCACTGGCTGGTCTACCCGTTTAGTGAAGCAGGAATCTCGGGGGGTGCAGTTGTATGTGGTTTACAGTATGACGTGCCCTCCGGTTGTTGCGTTACAGTAGAAGTTGCTTGGGGCGCCTGGGGTGGGGCAGGGGGCTCGTCGGTTAGGTGGCCAACTGGCTCAGCTCATGGTCTCGTGGTTGGTGTTCGAGCCCCACATCGGGCTCTGTGCTGACAGCTCAGAGCCTGGAGCCTGCTTCAGATTCTGTGTCTCTCTCTCTGCTCCTCCCCACCCCTCTGAAAAATGAATAAACGTAAAAAAAAAAAAAATAATTGAAGCTGCTTGACAAGAACATACTTTATGATTCCACTCCTCTGTTCCGCTTGGAACTCTGCTTGTTAGAGGCTCATAAACAATAAAAACAAACCCATGTAACTGCTGTCCCGGAAATACTGACCAAACACCTAAAATTTAAACAAACTACTCCTTGTGAATTATAGTCCGCTTCGAGTGCTCACTGCCTGTCCGGTACTGGACGTCTGCGCCAGCCTCTGTGGGAGGAGGTTGAAATCCACTTGGAATCTCACCAAGCTGCTTCTCAGGGGTGGAAACCTGGAATGGGAAATTTAATGTCACGCTACCCAGCACTTCCCAACAGCTGAGGACGTGGTACGGAAATGCATTAGCTTCCTGGAAACTGACACGCACCATGGGCCCCTGATGATCTGCGAGCCCCTAGGAGCTTCCTAGGAGTCATCTGGACCCGGTCCCCATATCCGGAGGGCAGGGAGAGGCTGAAGAATGGGGTAGACCACTCCAGGGGAGTGAGGCGGCAGGTACCCTCCGAGGCTTGTCTTGGGCTGTACGAGTGGATCCCAGCACCGCCCGTCACACATTAAGACTTCTCCAGAGGACTTACCTGGTGGGTTCAGACACGCGCTCAGTCGCCATCACTGCACTGTGCCCGTAGAGCAGCCTCTGGGGGCAGGAAAAGCACTTGGATCCCACATCCAGGGACGGGAGGGTGGGGTGAGGAGCCTCTGATCGCCTGGGGCCAGCTTATGCCTCACTGGAGGTCACATCCTCTCCGGGACCCCCTGAGAGCCCCCTCCTCGCAGCCCACCTTTTACTCGACCCGGGGCAGGGGCTGCCACCCACAGATGCAAATTCCTGACTGCACCTGCTGGCATAGCTCCTCTCTGACCTTCAGGAAGCTGCTCGCGCCGGTGGGCATGTGCGTAGCCTCGAACCAGGTGAAGACTAATAACACTTCTTGGGGAGCCTTCTCCCATGGGAGACGGAGTCAGTGGACAAATGCTCCCCTCTGTCCCTGGGGACATTTCTGGGACGCATTCTGTGCAGCTCAGATGGCCCAGCAGGGCTTACGGCCGCGGGGTGCTTGCTAAACACCCTCCATTGGTTTTCCCTCCACTTAGTCTCCCGCCCCTGACCCTCTTGCCAAACAAGCCACCCGCACACAAGCTCCCGCCGCCGTCTACACCGCCAACCATGAGGCTCGCAGCTCCTCTGGAGTTTTTCCAAAAGGGAGTTGGACTCTCACAAGGCCATTGTTACGGGCTGGTGTACCCCCCACACTCCAAATTCACATGTTGAAATCCTACCCCCAGCCTGACGGTGTTTAGCGGGAGCCCTATGGAAGGTGACCAGTTGGTGAGGGCGGAACCTTCCAGAAAGGGATTACTGCCATAGGAAGAGAGACCCCAGAAAGCACCTCTCCTGTGTGAGAGGTGAGGGCGCAATGGGTGTGCTCACCCGAACCCATGTGCTGGTCCCCAATTTTGGGCTTCCAGCCCCCAGAACTGTGGGAAACACCTTCCTCTTGTTTCTTTTTTTAAATTTATTTACGATTAAAATTTTTTTTAATTTTAAAGTTTATTTATTTTGGGGGAGGGGCAGAGATAGGAGGAGAGAGAATCCCAAGCAGGATCTGTGCTTCAGAGCAGAGCCCGACGCGGGGCTTGAACCCGCCAACTGTGAGATCATGACCTGAGCCGAAAGCAAGAGTCGGACGCCTAACTGACTGAGCTCCCCGGGGTCCCCCTCCCTGTTGTTTCTAAGCCCCTCAGTGCCTGGCACCCTGTTATAAGAGCCTGATCGGACTAAGACAGGCATATTCTTGCAGTGGGGGAATGGAACTGTTAGGAGGTGAAAACAAACCAAGAAACAGATTCACAGGGTCTTAGATGAAGAAGAAACCTTACAGGCTTTCTTGCTCAGGAATCTGTAACCTGGCTGCATTGGATCCAAGGCCCCCAGAACGGCCAAATGTATGTACCTTTTTTTTTCTTTCATGAGAGGTCTGTAGCTTTCCTCAGATTTTTTTTTTTTTTTTAAAGACAGAGACAGAGAGACGGAGCATAAATGGGGAAGAGATAGAGAGAGGGAGACACAGGATCTGAAGCAGGCTCCGGGCTGTCAGCACAGAGCCCAACATGGGGCCCGGACTCGTGATCGGTTAGATCATAACCGGAGCCAAAGTCAGATGCCTAACCGACTGAGCCACCCAGGTGCCCCTGCTCCCCTCAGATTCTTTTTTTTTTTTTTTAATATTTTTATTTATTCCTAGGGGAGAGAGAGAGACAGCGTGAGCAGGGGAGGGTCAGAGAGAAAGGGAGATACAGACTCTGAAACAGGCTCCAGGCTCTGAGCTGGCAGTCAGCACAGAGCCCGACGCGGGGCTCGAACCCACGAACCGCGAGATCATGACCCAA
>NW_024082421.1:169021-198200 GCF_003009895.1 Hyaena hyaena
CCCCCCCCCCCCCCCCGCCGGGAGCAGCAGTAGTCTGAGCTGCTGAAGCCTGGTTCGGGATCTGGCGATTGGGTGGATAACACCATTTGCTGTGGTGCGGGTGCCCTCCCTGCAGCAGGGAAGTTCAGGGACAGTGGGGTCACCTTGGCTGCGGGACACTGGCTGAGCAAACAGCTTCACCCTAAACAGACTACCGGTGGTCTGGCTCTCCTGGTTCCTGGGAGCCTCTCCTCCGGACTTTGGCCAATGGAAGCTTGGAGAAATCGTTTGATTCAGTAAATATTCATTGTGAATCTTCTAGCAGGCCGGGCGCCTGGCCCTTGGGTGGCAAAGGGGGAGAGAGTACATTTGATGAACATCTACTATGTGCTGGGCACTTGAGTGCTGTGAAGACAGTGGCTACTTCTGTCCTTTCATCTCAGGATGGCCAGAAACTAGCACAATGCCTAGCACGGGGTAGATGTTCAAGGGATGTTTGTGGAATTGCATTTGCATTCATTACGTCATTTGATCCTTGTGTTTAAGGTTGCAAGTGACAGAAAACTTTAATTATAAGTGGCTTAAACAGAAGGAAAAGTATTGGTTCACAGAACAGTCCAGCAGGAGCTTCAGGAATGGTTTGATCAAGAACTCAAGTGACATCGGTAGGTTGCATTTAGCCCTGCTTCCTGTAGCTTGGCTTCCATCCCACAGACTAGTTACCCGTGTGGTAACAAAATGACCCCAGTTATCACAAGCCTGATGCCCTCCTCGCAAGGTCAGCAGAATTTTGAGTCTCAGTGTTCCTGCTCAAGGTGCTGAGGTTTACCTCTTAATGGACAGCACCCCTCCCCCCCCAAGCCAATCACTGTGGCCAGGGTGCAACGGATATGTTAACTAGGTCAGGCCAATCAGGCCACCTCCTCCAAGCTGAGCGTGGGGTCAATCTCCAACCACTGAATAATAGGAGAGAGGTGGCTTCCCCAAGGAAATTTGGGGTACTCTTATCAGGAAGGAGGAGAAATAGACGCTTGGCAGCAAAGCTCCCATGTCCAATATGCTCTGCAGGGGGAGTTTCATTCCCATTTTGCAGATGAGGCAAGTGAAGCTCAGATACCATAAGGCACTGAACCCTGGGAAAGGGAGGGGACAACACAGATACAGTCCGTGACCTCGGGGAATGCACCGTATGAAGAGGAGACACAGATAAGAAGCCAATTGTACCGTGATCAGAGAGAGTGGGGGCATGGGGCTGGCACACTGAACCTCTCCGCTGGAGGGTCAGGGGCGGCTTCCTGGAGGAGGCTGGAACCTGAGGGATGATGGGTGTCCACCAGGCGAAGGCATGGACAGGACTGTCCCCGCGGTGGGCAGAGCGTGAGTAAGCATATGGACGTGGATGGGGACATTGAGGGACGCAAGGGGACAGTAATATCCCGGTTTATACAGAGTCTAGAATCCTCGAAAGACAGTTGGGGTTTATTGATCCACATTGATGGGGTTCTTGAGCAAACGGCTAAGAAGGAATTCCTGAGCCGTCTCTGGTGCAGAAAGGTGATATTATTAAAGCACAGGGACAGGATCCGTGGGCAGAGAGAGCTGCGCTGGGGTTGTGACAAGTGACTGATTATATATTTTTAGGTTTGTGGAGGGAGGAAGACAGCATAAGTCTCTAAGGAGTTGTGTTTTTTTTTTTAATGTTTATTTATTTTTGAGAGAGAGAGAGCTACAGAGTGCAAATGGGGGTGGGGCAGAGAGAGAGAGGGAGACACAGAATCCGAAGAGGCTCCAGGCTCTGAGTTGTCAGCCCAGAGCCCGACATGGGGCTCAAACCCACGAACTGTGAGATTATGACCCGAGCTGAAGTCGGATGCATAACCGACTGAGCCACTCAAGTGCCCTCTAAGAAACTTGGAAGCAAGATTTCAGGACCTTGAGGGGCTAGTTACTGGTAAGATAAGGTCACTTTTAGTCTAATAAAACTAACACATGAAGAAAGTAAGGCAGCTGTGAGCTCCTTGAGCAAGGCCACACTGTATGTTTCAGGTGTCCTTTCTGTGAGCTGTAAAGATATTTAATTTAAGCCACATTTCTCTTGCCTTTGTTTCCCTCATCACATATCTAAAGGCAAGGGGTTGGGTAGGCTCTCGGACCTAACGCACGGCAATGACAACATCACAGGTGACAATCCCTTCCGTGGATGTATCACGTCCTCTCCGTGCATTACTGTTATAATTTTAGCCAATCTTTATGGCTTACCCCCAAACCAAGGCAGGACAGTTTATCAACCTGCTTTACAAAAGGAGAAACTGAGACTCAGTGAAAGAGAATGACTTGCCAAAGGTCAAAGGGAGGTCGCCAGTGCCTCGAAGGATTGACACCCACCCATTGGTGGGGTAATTACTACCTCTGCTCACATTGCTCAGCTCCCAAGTGCCATAGAAATCAATGTGACCGCTCTGTGGGTGTCCTGAGCTGTGGATTCTCTCAGAATAGAACTCTGCCAAAAGGTAAGGTAATTAAGCAGCATTTCTGAGGAAGGGAGCTGGATAGAAAAGAGTCAGCAGTGGGGTGGGAAGTTAGGGGACCTGATTCCATTTCCAGCTTGGTCATTATCATCGCACAACCTCCAAAAAGTGAGGTAAGCGTTTAGCCTCCAGGTTCCCATCTATAAAATGGGTCTAATAGCACCTTCCAACTTCATAAGATGGTCAGGAAGTCCCACTTAAAAAGATTACTGTGTGTGAACATGCTTTGATAAATCCAAAACTTTCTACCCACACAGGAGATCGGTTTGCACTGAGTAGCCGGAGGCAAAAGAATGGAGGTCAGAGCTCCTAACGCTGGGTCCGCGGACAGAATTCAGAGGGTCTGCAAACAGGGATGGGAACTTCATCTTCATTTTCACACACCTCTGACTGAAATTTAGCATCCCCTCCCATGGTTGACTTTGGCATTTACATCACCGTCACAGATGACCATGAATGTGTTCATGACCCACTATAGTGGTTGCAGAGATCTCAAAATGATTGCTCATGTCCATTGTGCTTTTGATTTTTATTAAGTTTATTTATTTATTTTGAGAGAGACAGAGACAGTGCAAGCTGGGGAGGGGCAGAGAGAGAGGGAGAGTGCCAAGCAGGGTCTGCTTGAAGGCAGTGCAGAGCCCAATGTGGGGCTCGAACTCTCAAAACTGTGAGATCATGACCTGAGCTGAAATTAAGAGTTAGATGCTTAACCAAGTGAGTCAACCAGATGTCCCTGGAAAAAAAATTTTTCTATCTTTAAGATTATTGGGGCGCCTGGGTGGCTTAGTTGGTTAGGTGTCCAACTCGACTTCAGCTCAGGTCAGGATCTCATGGTTCATGGGTTCTAGCCCCACATCAGGCTCTGCACTGACAGTGTGGAGCCTGCTTGAGATTCTCTCTCTCATCTCAGCCCCTCCCGGGCTCACACACTCTCTTTCTCAAAATAAATAAAAAACATTTAAAAAATAACGTTAAAATGATGGCTCCTGTTTAGAATACACAAAGTAGGCCAAGTGGGAGGTAAATAGATAGAAATTAGAGGAGATTTATTATGGGAATCAGGTATCGGAATTATGGAGGCTGAGAAGTTTCATGATGGGCCATCTGCAGATGGGGACCCAGGAAAGCCAGTGGTGCAAGTGGAAATTAGGGTCAGGATCCAGAAGCCCACCTCTAATGGCAGGATGGATGTCCCAGTTCTAGCGATAAAGAGCAAACCCACCCTTCCTCTCTTTTTGTGTTCTATTCAGGCCCCCTCAACGGGCTGGGTGAGGCCCACTCTTTGGAAGGACAATCTAGTCAGACCGTGGGTTCAAAGGCTAACCTCTTCCAGAAACAGCCTCCCAGACACATATGTAAATAATATTTTACCAGCTCTCTGGGCATCTTTTAGCCCAGTCAAGTGGACACAAAAGTCAATCATCACAGTGACCGGTTAGCTCAGTTGAGTGTTAGTATTTTCATGAACTCATAGACTTAAATATATTTGAGACGCTTTGATCCTTTGAATGTATTAATCTTCTTGATGGTCCATCTTTGGCTTTTGGGAGCCTCTGCGAGGGTGTATATTTCCTGGCTCCCGCCTGGAATCTCTATTTCTCCAAGGAGCCCACTTCCGTTGACTAGGAACTGGCTCTTAGAGACTGTAATCTGGGTACTTGGGTGCTCATTACACTGGGTTGTTTTTTTGCGCAAGGTGAACAACACACAAGTTTAAAAGTCCTGCTTTTAATAGAAACCCTGTCCTCAGAGCCCAGAGACAGCACCGGCCACCAGCATTTAATGCTGACTGATCTGAGTTGGCAAGTGAGGAGCGGTTTACTGGGGAAAAAGAAAGGAAAATGATCCTCTTAGGGCTTGAACATGTCACCAGACCCAGACTACACCGAGTGGAATTGCCTGCCTCACGGGGTCACGTCACTTGTGCAAATAAGGAGACTTCGAGGCATACTTTCCAAAGCTGTGAACTCCCTAAACAGGGGTAAGCAGGCTCCTTTTACCAGGCTTTGGGATGAATATTTAGAGGGGGGGTTTAATATTACAATTAAGCTGAGATATCTGTTAGGCACCTTTTTTTTTTAAGTTTATTTATTTTGAGAGAGAGAGAGCAAACCAGTGCGGGAGGGGCAGAGAGAGGGGGACAGAGGATCTGAAGCAGGCTCTGTGCTGATGCGGGGCTCGAACTCACAAACCTGAGCCAAAGTCAGATGCTTAACCAACTGAGCCACCCAGGCACCCCTGTTGGGCACTTTCTGATTCACCTGGACAGGTATGGTTCTCAAATGTTTCTTTTCTTGTTGCAGCAATTTGTGAGTTTCTGAGATGAAATGGACAGGGAGAAGCTTCTAGGCGTTTCCTGAGTTCAGGGGGTCAATCCTGAGTTTGGGGTTCAAGGGTGACAAATGGTGGGACCAGCAGAGCAGGGCTGGACTGAGGGCAATTGCCTCAGGCACACTGAACCTGGGTCAGGGTCATCTACACAAAGGGACATCAAAAGGACCTGGGAGGGGACTATCCCACAGTCACCAGCAAGGGAGATCTGGCAACAGGGAGGAGCCTGGGAGATGGAGAAATGCAAGGGATTTTGGGAGGATGGGATGGATTCCCTCCCTCCCTTGCGGGTGCAAACACTGCTAGTTTTCTTTCCTAGTATTTATTCACTTTCTCCCTTCATGGGTCTCCCATTAGCAGGGCTCATGGCTGTTTAGGGGAAAAACTACATTTCCCAGCCTACCTTGCACCTAGGCGGGATCACAAAGCTAGGTGGTTATTTACTTCCTCTTGAGTTTTAGCAAGTCCATTATAACCATCATTAAAGGTCTTTCTCATTTTGATTTTTCACAAATGATCCAGCTCTGGTTTTAAATACCTCATCAGGAAAAACAAAACAAAACAAAACTAAACTAAAAACAAACCCGACGGCAATACTTTCATTTTTTTAAGTTTTTAACATTTATTAATTTTGAGAGACAGACAGAGACAAAGCATGAGCAGGGAAGGGGCAGAGAGAGAGGGAGACACAATCTGAAGCAGGCTCCAGGCTCTGAGCTGTCCGCACAGAGCCCGATCCAGGGCTTGAACTCGTGGACCATGAGATCATGACCTGAAGTCGGACACCTGCATGACTCATTGGCCTAAGCCACTGATTCATGGGTTGGGCTCAGGTCATGATCTCATGGTTCATGAGTTCGAGCCCTGAGTAGGGCTCTGCACTGACTGACAGCGGGGAGTCTGCTCCTCGCCCGCACATGCACTCTCTTTTTAAATAAGCTTTAAAAAGAAAAAAGAAAACACAGCCAATTATACTTCAATTGTTTACAGTTCTTTATAAAAGCTTACAGCAAGAAATTAAAAAAAAAAAAAAAAAGCTTACAGTAAGTGCAACACTTAGGGCCAAGTGTCTGGGCCCTGCCTTGAGAGGAATGTGTGAATATACGGATATGCCCGAGAGTCATCTTTTCAAAAAATAAGTTTTATCTCAAGCCTGGGCTAGATCAGGTTAACCAGATGTTCTATGTTCAGCGATCATCTGTTCCAACCTCCGTCAGCGCCCGGGAACAGAGGACCAGGCTGGGCTTGGTGGCTCCAGCCTGTGAGTCCAACAGACTGGAAAACCTTGTTTTCTACAGGGGAGCTCTGTTGTACCAGTTCGGGCGGCAGGAGTCCGCCCTAGAGATCGATCGGGTAGAGATCGATCCGGTGGAACCTGAATCTCAGATCACCCCCGGCAAGTGATCTCCCAAAGGTAATCTATGTCCAGAGCACTGGCAGGTGGCGCCAGGAAAGCGGGAAATGCAGAGCAGGTGTATAGAAAGAAGACATAAAACACAACAGCAGTCGTACAGCAAAGACCACAGGAACAAGCGAATATTAGAATGTCAACTGATAAGAAAAAGCTGTATTCTCAGCAAACACAAAAGATACGAGAATAAACCTCAGTACGAAAAATTCCTAGCACAAAACAGTCTATTTTTGAACAGCATTAATAGCCTTGCTAGCGCAAGGCCTCAAAAAATTGGTTCAAAACTCAGAATTGTTCCTCTCCACGGAAATCTTTAGTAAAAGGCGAAAGATTTATGCGATCTGAAGAGAAACCAGAGTATGTCCTGGGACGGGCGGCACACATTCCTCGGGTAACTGTTACCCCGAATTCAGTGATGGTGACTCTCTGCTCGAAAGAGTTAGTGACTTTTGTCTTTCCCCCAGACGATTCTGTGGGAGAAGGCTTATTCTTGGGGGAAAATAATTCAACGGCAAAAGGAAAACCTAGTCATTTCTAAGTCGGAAATTGCCCGGTGTGCAATGCATTTGGGGTATGCAAATACAGCTCCGTCGCCACGCCCCGGTTCCCGGAAATACCTTAAACAGTGCATTCGTTTTCCTGCTGGGACTGAGACTACCACCAGGGGGCAGAGCGGAGGCCAGAGTGTCAGGATTTGTGCTCTGGGTCAACCAGAAAAAAAATCTGACTTATGAATTTTGACTCCCTGTAAAAATTTCTTCTGTACTTAAATAAAATAATAAAAATAAAATAAAACTTGAAAAATTTTATCTTCATTCAACAATTTTCTTTTTTTTAATTTTTAAAAAATGTTTATTTACATTTGAGAGAGAGAGAAATAGAGCACAAGAGGCGGAGGGGCAGAGAGAAAGGCAGACAGAATCTGAAGCAGGCTTCAGGCTGATAGCGCAAAGCCCGACCAGGGCTCGAACTCATGAACCATGAGCCCAAGTCGGACGCTTAACCAGCTGAGTCACCCAGGCGCCCCTCAACAATTTTCTGAGCACTGTGTTAAATCCTGTGCTGGGCTGTAAAGATAGAGAGGTATCCCCAACATTTCATCCTCAATGAGCATTATGAGATGGGCAGGCCAAGTGTGTGAGCACTGATACCAGAATGTTTGCTGATATCCATGTACAGCATTGGACCCAAAAAAGCAGGGCGGTGAGCAGTGCAGAGAGGGTGAGCGACCAGATGGCCTTCAGTGCCAAGATAGCAGCTGGCATTTACCTTGGGGGCAATGGCGAGGCATCCGAGAGTTTCACGAGAGACCAACGCGATCCGATGAGCGATTTAAGGCAGTAGTTCCTGCCACGTGATCCCCAGACCAGCAGGTCAGTATTGCCTGGGTACCTGCCAGAGACGCAGATTCCTGGGTCCCTTGTCGGACCTACTGGATCTCAAACTCTAGGGGTGGGGCCCTGCAAGCTGGGATGGCGAAAGTCCCCCAGGTGACTCTGGCGCAGGTGAGGCAGAGAATTATGGTAGGACAACCATTCTGGCTAATGTAGAAACAGAGTTTTGGGGAGGTGAGTTTAGGAAGCTGAGCATTAAAGCCAGAGGGAGCTTCTTGGTGGTCGGCAGGGGAGCGTGGGGGGAGGAAGGCCTGGGAAAGGGGAAAGTGAGGAGGGAGAAGAAATCTAGGTGGGTCCTTTGGGGGAGGGTGGCATAAAGGAGGGGTGGGTGCTGCAGGAAGGTGTGAAGGGGATTAGGAGGTCCCCAGGGAGGCCATGAAAACGAGGAGGTGGGGCTGCACGGAAGCATCTACCAGAGCAAGGTGGGGACTGCAAAGGCCAGTGGGTATCATGGCAGGGAGGTCGGTGGCCTTGGACAGAGGCATTTCTAAGGAGTGGGAGGTGCAGGAAGCTCCCAGCTGCAGGGTGAGGGAGGGAGGGAGAGAGAGGGCCAGGTGGAGGGTGTGGCTCCGTAGGGACAGTGGGGAGGGGTGTCGGGCAGAAGCAGCTGTGTCTCTTTCTTGGATATCCCGAGTGCTTTTCCATGTTCTCCCTGGGCCACGCCCAAGGTCCCCTTCCTGACTCTCACTCCCTGACACTGACCTTCCCAGGGATTTCACGGAGCCAGCAGAAGCCCCTGCCTTCCCAACTCCAGATCTACCAGCCCGCCCGTCCCTGCCCCTTCTTCTGCCCATTTCCCACCAAGGCTGACCCTCCCTTTGGGCGTCCCGCCTCACCCCACCTGTCCCCCCTGCCTGTCAGCAGATGCCCACAGGCATCTCACATTCCCACCAACAGCGTACAAGGTTCCAATTTCCCAGCATGAAAGAGGGAGGGGAGGTAGGAGCCAGAAAAACCCCCCAGCCCCCATCTCCCTTTCCTCTTGTGGAATATAATAATCAGCCACAGCAAACGGAAGAACACCTTTACTCTCAGAAAAGAAAAAAGAAATCTATCAGAAATCACCTTATTAATACCAACCTCACGCCCTCCAATCCCTGTACCCAGATTTCAGGTCTAGTGTGAACAGCAGGGGCGTGTGGGAGGCCGAGTAGCGACACCCACCATCTCCAGGTTCTAATCCCTGGAAACTGTGTTACCTGTTGTTGCAAATAAAGCTCCCAGTTATTTTATCAGCAACGATGGGTTTCTTAGGGAATAGCAGAGAATCGCAGTCTGGGGTGAGCACCACTCGGGTGGGGCGGGTCGTGAAGGCCTGCGGTGCAGGTGGGGTCAGGCGGCCTTCCTGACAGCACAAGGGACACCCGTCCCCTCCTGAGGTGCCCCGAGCGCTGCAGCCCTTTGCCGGGACCTAAGGCAGCCCCGCGCCAGGCTGCCGCGGCACAGCCCCCCCCAACCCGCACCCCTGCACCTGCCTGCCGCCCCGGGTCCGTCCCCTCCCGCTTGCCTGCCGCAGCCCTGAGATTTCAGCAGCAGAATAAATCACTGTGTCCTGTGCTGTGTGCCCTCGGGCAGCTTATTTCTCTTCTCGGAGTCTCAGTCTTCTCTCATCCGGGACAAAAACGCCTGTTTCACAGGTGTGACGTCAGGATTGCAGGAGAAAAGCCGTCCAACGCGCCCAGCAGAGTCCCCGCACACGCACTTGGCCCCCAGCGAACGGCGGGTGTGACTGTAGCTCCTGGGGAGGCTTTCTCTGGCCCCGTCCGCCCACTGTCACCCCAGGACCTGTGCTCAGTCCTCCCCTCCCCTGCCCCCCAGCTTGGAGGCCCTACCTCCCCCGCCCCCGGAGAGACAGGCCTGAAAGACAAGCAGGCAGCCCCCACTGGCCTCACCTGCTCTGCCTGTTCCCATCCACGCTGCCACCAGCAAAATCGCTCCAGAGCCCACTTTGCCCTCCAGGGCTCTGCATACACACCCAGCAACCCCAGCCTGCTCCCTTCTGCTCTCCTTTCCCAGGATGGCCAGCCCTTGCCTCTCTCCTCTTCCCCTGAGGCCCGGCTCACATGCCTCCTCCTCCAGGAAGCCATCCTTGGCACTCCAGCCAAGGGGTTCTTTTTCACGACCCAGGGAGGATCTGCTTCCTGTCCTTCTTGGGATTTTCCTGCTGCGTTCCGTCTCCCCAGAGTGGGAAACACAGGCGATGTCTTTTTCGTCTTGGATCTTGGGGACTGAGGGTATGCCCCCCACGGAGTAGGACCCCGGGAGCAGTGGCTGCAGCTGACCCCTTGCTGACAGAACCCATTCGCACCCCAGACCTTGCTCTGAACCCCGAGATGGGGAACCCCGGGCAGATGTCCAAGGTCTCTATCTTCTGGGTGGGGCTTATCACAGAGCCCGCCACCCCTGCTTTTGCGGCTTCCTCCTTGGAAAAGCTCTGAGAGGCTTTGCCCCGACCTCCTTGTCCCTTCCCTCAGGAAGCAGACAGACACCTTCTCCGAGCAGCTGATGGACTAGGCAGTAGATGAGTTGGTCAGCATGGCGTTTCTCCCTCAGGCCAGGCAAAGGGGAGATGAAAACATATGGGCTCCTCGGAAACAAGCACTGTAGTGTCCAGTTGAATGACAGCCCAGATTCAACCACCTCGGGGGCACCCCGTCCCTGGGGGGCAAGTAGGAGGGCGGGGCTGGCCCGTGGCTGGGGGAGGGGGGACAGTGGGCGAAAAGCAACTGCCCCAAAGAAAGGGGCAGAGAAGGGGGAAGGGAGGAAGCTCCTTTGACATTAGATGGCAGGGTGGGGGGCATCTCATTACAAAGCATACTCTAACCCTGGGCCATGGGGAGGAGGGGGTGGGCACCGTGATGATACCAAATAGTAACAGAAACTCAGTTCCATCCGGCTAATGCAGAAAAGGGGATGTATTGGCTCAGGCTACCGAAAAGCGTTGAGCAGGTTCAGGCATGGCTGGATCCAGGTGTTCGTGCCGTTGTTAGGATGTTGTATCTTGGATAAGCTTCCATTGTGAGAGCTTCTGGAATACGTGGCTTATGCCGTAAGGGGAGAGAATGCCTTCCCGAGAGCCTTTGATCCTATGGAAAGAGGAAAGAGGGTACATCTTCCCCCCCTCTTTCCCCACGGTCCCAGCAAAAGTTCTATGTCTGTGGCCTAACCTGGATCACGCGTCCTCTCTGGGAGGAAGGTGTTGGCGTGGTTAGCACCCACCCTAGCCATCAAGACAGAGCCGGCACGGAAGGGCGGGTATCCTGGAAGGGAAAGGAGAGCACAGTTGTCAAGATCGATGGTGGGCAAGAAAAACGTGCTGGTCATGACCGGTGAGACACGGGAAGTCTCCCGATGTATAAAATGGATGGCTGGATGGTCTGTGCGTTGCCGTCCACTTCAGGCCAATTCTGTGATGACTTATTCGCATGTGCCCCGGGGAATCCCGACCTCAGGTCGAATACGCTCATGTGACTTCCATCTCTTGTTCCCTTGTGCCAAGCGAGCGCGACCAACAGCCCACGCGGGCCTCGACGGCTGTGCACCTCCAGCCTTCAGGTGCATGAAGACCACGGAGGTGCTGGCTACTGCGCACATCCTGACTCGGGAATTCCGGGTGGGGCCGAGATGCTGCGTTTCTATTGAGCTCCCAGGTGACACTGCCGGCCCGCAGACCACATTCTGAGCAGGGGCGTAGCCGCGGGACCATCCGCAGGCCGTGTCCCTTCCTTCTGCCCGGCTCTGCCACGTGTGATTCTGTTCCTCCGTCTAGACACCCACCCTGTCTGCCCCTGCCTCCCGGAGAGACCTTCAGCATGTCGGGCGAGAGGATATGCTTTTAAAAACTTCTGTTTAAAAGGCAACTGTTTAAAACAAAACCAATACTTTGTACTTGGGAGTTTATAATATACAAGTGAAATATGCAATATTAATAGCACAAAGAAGGAGGCTAAATGGAATTATGCTGTTTTAAAGTATTTACCACCTGTTACCCGAGGTGGTAAACTATTGATTCTAGGTACACTCTGGGAAGTTAATAATGTGTATTATAATCCTTAGGGCAATGTAAAAAGGGATAGCTAAGAAACTAATAAGGAATAAAGTGGAATATCAAATTATTCGATTAGTCCCAAAGAATTCAGGAAAAGAGTAACAAAGAAGAGAGGATAAATAGAAAACACGTAACAAGATAGTAGACTTAAACCGAATAGTATAAATAATTATATTGAAACTAAATGAATAAAATCTTCCGATTAAAGGCCAAAGGGTATCCAATAGCAAGACTCAACTATATGATGCTGTAAGAGAAATATACTCGAAATATAAAGACACAAAGAGGTTGAAGCTACAAGAATGGAAAATTATGCACTAGTAGACACTACAAGTCTCATGTGGTTGTATTAATATCAAGCGATGTAGATGTTAAGACCAGGAATATTGCCGGAGATGAATAATGACCTTCCATAATGATAAAAGGGTCAATGCGTTGGAAAGACACAGCAGCCTGAATGATTATTCAGAGTTTCAGGGTGCAACGAAGCAGGGCGTGACAGAGTCAAAGGGAGAACACTAAAATCTTCCAGGGAGTGTTATCTGACCACAAGAGAAATAAATCAGAAATCCACTTATGGTTGTAAGTTATCTAGGAAAGCCTTAAATATTTAATCATTAAACAACACCCTTCCAAATTAATCCATGGCCCAAGGAGAAATCAAAAGGGAAATTAAGAGCTATTTTAAATTCAACGATAATAAGATGAACACATAAAAAATTGTGGGAAGTGGCAAATGTCCTAGAAGGGAGTTCGTAGCTTCAAGAGAAAGATTTAAAAATAAATGTTCTAAGTTTCCACTTTATGAAGCCGGGAGAAGAAGAGCAAATTAACCCCAAAGTAGGGATTAAGGTGGGTCATAAACCTAAACATAAAAGCTACGACCGTAAAGCTTCTGGAAGAAAACGTAGGAGAATATCTTCATGACCAAGGTGTAGGTGAAATTTACTTAGAGCGAACAGCAAAAAGCATCGTGTATAAAAATAAGTAGATAATCTGTATTCTGCCAACAGTAAACATTTCTGCTCATTAAGTCAGTGAGAATGAAAAAACAAGCCACGGACTAGGAGATAACATTCCCAATCCATTCATCTAGCCAAGGACTTGTATGCAGAATATAAAAGGAAATCCTGTAATAAAAAGAAAACTAAATAAAAACTGGACAGGATATCTGAATGCACGCTCCCTCCCCCAAGATACATGAATGAACACCCAATTAGCACATAAGAGGTGCTCAACATCATATCTCATTAGGAAGATCGAAATTAAAACCACAATGAAATGCTACTTCATACCTTCTGGAAGAGCTAAAATTACACATACTTCTCCGAATGTTGGTGAGGAAGTATGGTATTGGCTAAAAGCTAGCTGTGTGTTCTAAAGCTTAGAATAACTTCCAGTAATTGAAACTGTGGCATTGGTACGAGGGCAGACGGATAGAAAAAATGAAACAAAATAGTCCAGAAGTAGAGTCACACATATATAGTCACATGATGTAAAACAACCACACCCATGTTAGGCAACTAATGTATTTGCTAAGAAGTTGTGCTGTAGAGAGCACCTGGGTGGCTCAGTTGGGTAAACGTCCAACTCTTCGTTTTGGCTTAGGTCATGATCTCACGGTTCGTGAGACTGAGCCCGGTGTCAGGCTCTGCACTGACAGCATGATGCCTGCTTGGGATTCTCTCTCCCTCTCACTCTGACCCTCCCTTGCTCATGCTGTCTCTCTCAAAATAAACATTTAAAAAATATTTTTAAAATGGTGCTCTAGCAACTATCAATATGGAGACCCCTTTCTTCTATCACACACAAAGACCAATTTCTAAATGTGAAGGCTAAAACAATAAATGTTCTTTTTTTTCTTAATGTTTATTTATTTTTGAGAGAGAGACAGAGAGAGAGTGAGAGAGCATGAGCAAGTGAGGGGCAGAGAGAAAGAAGGAGATACAGAATCCATAGCAGGCTCCAGGTTCCGAGCTATCAGTACAGAGCCCGACATGGGGCTTGAACCCATGAACTGTGAGATCATGACCTGAGCGAAGTCAGGTGCTCAACTGACCGAGCCACCCAGATGCCCCCCAATAAATGTCCTAAAAGATAAAGTAGGAG
Source organism: Hyaena hyaena (assembly GCF_003009895.1). Lineage (NCBI taxonomy): Eukaryota > Metazoa > Chordata > Mammalia > Carnivora > Hyaenidae > Hyaena > Hyaena hyaena. Next base: position 182,822 of record NW_024082421.1, read on the forward strand.
AGCATTTCATGACCTTGAAAGATTTCTTTTGTTTCTTCAAAAAATTTTTTAAGTTTGAGAGAGACAGAGACAGCATGAGTGGGGGAGGAGCAGAGAGAGGGAGAAAGAGAGAATCCTAAGTAGTCTCCACAGCAGTCATCTCAGAGCCTGATGCAGGGCTCGAACACACAATACCACGAGATCATAAACTGAGCCAAAAACCAAGAGTCGGAGGCTCACCCAATTGAGCCACGTAGGTGCCCCGACCTTGAAAGGTTGCTTAAAGAGAAGTCTAAAAACACTTTTCCCTGAAGGAAAAGACTAATAAGCTGGACTATATTAAAACGAAGCTCTGATAAGACTCCACGAAGAGAGTTAAAAAGGTAAGACCGCCAGGTGAAAAAAGATATTTGCAGTATGCAATATCTGGGACAATGGATTTCTACCCAAAACGTATAAAGAACTCCTACCAATCATTAAGAGAATGACAGACAATGTATTAGAAGACCAGGAAAAATCTGTATAGGCGCTTCACTGAAGAGGATATCCAAATGGCCAGTAAGTCTATGAAAAGTGCTCAGCATTATACGTCATTGGGGTAGGCAAATTAAAACCACAATGAAATATCGTCACGCACTTACCAGAATGGATACAATGTTGAAAAGGTGACAATACCAAGTATTGATGAGACTGCGGAACATATGCTGCTGGGAGAGAGTGTCAATTGGTAAAATCATTTTGAAACACCATATGGAAGTGTATTTGCACTCATAGATGCATAACCAAATGCTCTGTGTGTGTGTGTGTGTGTGTGTGTGTGTGTGTGTGTCCCGAAAGACACGGACAAGAATGTACTTCGAGCCTTACAGCTACAACTTCTAAGTTTATGGCAGGAGGAATACCCATACTTGTTTATAAGGTCGAGTATAGGAGCTAATGCCCTGAGCACAGTCCCCTCCCTGCCCTCCATCATATCCCAACCCCCCATCACCCGGGTCAGTGAGGACTTGCTCCCAGTAGATGCTGCTACAGTATCTCCAGCAGGTGGCGCTGAAGGCTCTCTTTTTGGTGACACCACCAGCTCAGCTCTATCCTGATTTGGGAAGGAGAGGATGGGTCAGATTGAGAAGATGGGCTGTGGCTCAGCCAGAGGCCTGGCTGGGTTCTTCCCCACCCCTTACCTCAGGCAAGCAGGTGAGGCAGAGATCTCTGTCTTTGTGTGGGTGTGTTCCTAGGCAGTGCAGGAGGGCCTCTCCCCCTTCTGGCTGGGATCAGCTGCACAGCGGTCAAAGCCAACCTCACTCTGTGTCCCCTGAGAGTCATGCTTGGTGCATTGGAAAGGACATAGAACTTGCAGTAACTCAGACCTCAGTTCAAATCTTGACTCTGCCTGTTGAGGGCTGTGTGACCTTGGGCAAGTTGCTTCATCTCTCTGAACCTCAGTTTTACTCATCAGTAAAATAGAGTAATAATGCCTTGATGCTCAGGTTAGCATCAGGGTTAAATGGGTCAGCATGTAAAAGCACCAAATTGTAATAGGTGGTCAGCAAGGGTTGGTTACCTCCTCATCCACAGGCCTGGGGTTGGTGTTCTGTCAGCAGTCAGAGCCCTGCATGGGGCTGTGTTTCTTCCTCTACACTGTTTCCTGAGTAAGGACAGAACTGGGATCCTGGTAAGACAGAACTGAGGGGTGGTCCCAGAAATTGCTTTCTCAGGTACACTTATAGTCACACTAATATATGTCCCTCTCTTTGGGGGACTGAGCTGGGGCACATCATTCTGATTTTCCAATAGTTCCTGTTTCTTTTACAACAGGGCTGGAGGGGGGCGTCTGGGTGGCTCAGTCCGTTTAACGTCCGAGTTCCGCTCAGATCATGATCTCACCATTTGTGGGTTCAAGCCATGCACCGGCCCTCTGCTCTCAACAAAGAACACACTTTGGATCCTCTGTCCACTTCTCTCTCTGCCCCTGCCCCACTGGTTCTCTCTCTCTTCTCAAAATAAATAAATAACCTTAAAAAAATAAGGCTAGAGGGAAAAATTCTACTTCAACAATAGTTACTTTTCTAGAAAAAGCCTGGGAAGACAAACATCCTACTGTTTATATATGAGATGTTAAAACATATCAAAGATCAGGGATTTAAAAAAGCCAACAGAACCGGGTCCTATAGGTGGGGGGTTTGGGTTTCGTTTTCTTGGAAAGGCTGGGACTGGGCCCCTCTGGGAAACTGGTGGGTGCTTGGGGTATGTTTCTGAGGGAGGGGAGGGGGGGAGAGAAACAGCACCATGTCCTGAAGCCAAGGGGAGCACTCAAGCTGGGGACGGGAGGGCAGCCGGAAGCCACTAATCAGGTGTTTCCAAAGTGCATCTGTGCCGGGGGTGTTTCCAGAGGCTGGAGCCTCCTCCACCCTTTCTCTTTACAGCACCCGTAATGCCGGCTGCTTTCCAGGCAGGCAGGGTCTGCAGCAAACCATCCCGCCCTGGGCACAGATGAGTCCAGTGGGGGGCATCTCTCTGCCCTTCCCCCACGGGGGATGTCAGGGCTTTGGACCCCAAGAGGCAGCCAAGCCCTAGTGATGTGAGGACGCTTGGGGGGGAGGGTGAGGAGCCAGGGTGGGGACAAAGACAGGAAGCCTACAGATGGGGAGGTGGCCTTGGAGGTGGGGCGGGTCTCTGCCTGGAGTTCCCGGGACTGACATTGGCATTTATCCATCACTGACGCCCTGTCTGTCACCGGATCCTTCTTTTCTGCATTCCACACCAGCCAGGCCCCGGAGGGTGGGGCCGCCTGCAAAACTCTTCGTGTCACAGGCCTCATCGGCACCTCTCCCGCAGCCTTATCTCACCTTCCTTCGCTTTTCTCAGGTGCTGAGAGCTGGGAGCCGGGAGTTCAGGTAACAGGTAAGGTCAGCTCTCCTGGGGCGAAAGTGCAGACTGTGGCTCCCTCCCCTGCAGACAGCCCCACCCCCTCTCTCACCACGTGGCCTGGCCTTGACATTTCCAAGCGGAAAGAGCACCCCTATGGAATCAGAGAGATCCGAGTTTAAATCCACCCTCTGCCACTGCTGTGGGACGCTTGCAAAGTGCTTCACTCACCTAGGCCTCGGTTTTCCTAATCTGTCAAATGGACACAGTGGGCCTGCCCAGTCTGCCCACAGGGTCGGGGTGACAGTTATACAAGACAATGTGCTTTGCAAACAAGAAAAGCATAAGCGCACAGCATGTACTGCCTCCCCGGCCCCTCCCCATGGCTGGATGCCACCTGCACGCACGTTTTGTGAGAAACTCAGCCGTTTAGGAAAGATTTTAAAAATTTTGCTCAAGATCGAAAAATCAGATTTTTACAGAAGATTTTGGATTCTCCACAGCATCTGACAATACAAGTGTCACCCCCCAAAAGAGGGTTCAGGCGCCCTGAGCTCTCCCTACAGACGAGGATCCCCCAGGTCCCCACAGGCCTCCACGAGCCCTATTGTGTCCCCGGCACTGAGGTCACAGGTCAGGGGCTGCTTGTCACCTGGCTTGTTTGGTCCCTCTGGCCTTGGTAGGTGTTCGTAGCAACTGTACAGGATTATTATTCGTCCCTCTGGTCATTGCGAGTCTTGGCACCTCTTCTGGCTGAGTCACGGCACCCCTTCTCCTCCCGGCGAGGGTGGCCAGCTGCCTGGCCCCAGGCATTGACTACAGAAGGAGACACATTTAGGAAAGTTGCTGGGCTCTGGCTCCTTTCAGAAAAGTGGCTCTTGGGGCGCCTGGGTAGCTCCGTCAGTTGTCCATCCAACACTTAATTTCGGCTCAGGTCATGATCCCAGGGTCGTAATGTTGGCTGACTGTGAAATCTGCTTAAGGTTCTGTCTCTCTCTCTGCCCCTCTCCCCAGCTCTCTCTCTCTATCTCAAAAAAAAAAAAAAAAAAAGGAGACTCTTTGTCTACTTTTATTTATATTGTCGTTTCCTGTCCTGACAGACAAAGGTGGCTTGGATGAATCTAGACACTTTGGGGGCTTGAAGGAGCTTCCAAAGACCCCGATGTGCTCCGTGCTGGCTGGGAAGAGCGGCCTGTCCCATCTGATGCAGTGCACTGCCCAGCCTCCGTCCCTGTCTTCCCCTCAACCCCGGTCCCTGATGCTCTTGGTCAGCTGGGACTCGGGGCCCCAGGAAGGAGCTCCCCAACCCACAGTCTCCCGGGGGAGCCCCTGGATGTGGCGATTGAGCGCTGAGTGCAGTGAGAGGAGGCCCCGGAAGGCCCACTCTGGTCTTCCTCCTTGGCAACATGCCCACTTCGCTGCAGAACTGTGGGTCCCTATGGGTACCGCTCCCAGAAGCCTGCTGAATCCTGCTTCCCAGCCGCCAAGCACTCAGTCGGCTGGAGCCTCTTTAGAAAGCTTTTCTGCTTTTCTGCCGAGTTCATGGGCCTTTCAGGAAAGGGTAGCTGGGCGAGCCTTCCCAGGCCCAGATGCGCATGCCCGGCTGTTTCTGGGGACCATGTTCTTTGTCCAGGTGTGGACCGTCGCATGGCCCTCTCTCTTGGCAGAGCTGTGGCCTCCTTCCAGGGATGCCGCCTGGATCTTAGAACTTCGGGGCTAGCTGTCTTCACCCCCCACCAGTTTGCTGTGTGACCTCGGGCAAGCGGGATGACCCCTCTGGCCAGCTCGCCTGGGACCCCTAGACTCCAGGACACGGACGGGGACAAAGGCAGGCGGAAAGGGCGGTTGTGAGGGTCCAGGGAGGGTGTCTCTGTGGTGACAGCAGTGAAGCAGAGGCCGGGGGTCAGATTTCCCAAGTTCAAATCCCATTCCACCCCTTGACAGCCCCACAGTCTCAGGGACCCCAACAGCACCCACCTCACAGGGTGGCTGATGGGGTGCATGAAATCCCACACGAGAATCACGTGGCACCATACGGAGTGGCCAGAAAATAACAGTAATAACTGTTATCAGTACAGGAATGGCAGGGGCTGCAGAAAGGAAAATAGAGGCTCCCCTGGGTCAGGGGGTCAGCTGACCCATGCTTCCCATGGGCAGAGGCGGGGTTATTCAGGCTTGATTTCCAGGAGGGTGGGGACCTGAGTTTGGGTCACACCTGAGCATGGCGGACGGCCAGGGAAGGGTCAGGTGTGAGCTCTGGCCACTGGGACCCCCCCTCCCCGCCCCGGCCCTGTGGGCCCCGTGAGCCGCCCCTCTCCAAAGCCCAGTGCTTGGGTCAGGTCACATGGACATGCAGCAAGGACACGGGTCCCTCTAACAAAACCCATACAAGGCTTTGGGCCTGAGCTCACCAACCCGGACCTCAGGGACGCAGGGGGTTCACCTTCTCCAAGGAAGGGGCAGGGACGAGAGGGAAAACAGGGAGCTATTTCGAGAAGGTGTCGAAGGCCTGGACACTAAAATTAGACCCTCGGTTCCTAAAAAGACATTGGCGCCAACCAAGGCCTTGGAGAGGGGCTCTTCAGCGCGGAATGTGACCCCAGGAAGCGCTCCCACGGGCCTGGGCAATGAGGTCAGCCCGCAGGACCATGGGGCCGCCCAATGGCTAGTGGTCACGGGCACCCCTCCCCCCAGCGGCCCAGCCTGCAAAATTCTGGAGCTGGTTCCAAGCGCTTCCTGTCCGCGCCCAATGAGCACGAGGGCGAGGGGGCAGAGCCACCAGATCCCGGGGCTGTCTGACCTTCCCAGCTATGTTTTTCCTTTTTTGACTGTCCCTCTGTCTCCCCTGCTTTCTGTTCCATGCTGGGTGTGTGTGTGTGCTGGGGGCAGGGGTGGGGTGCTCAGAGAGCAGCCACCTTAGGGCCTGGGGCTCCAGAGGCCTAGCTGGGAGTGTGAGCCAGACGGGCCTGCGGTTCCAGCCACTTGGGCTCAGGCTTCTGCTCAGGCCCCCAGGATCCGGGAAGCCCCATCCCCTTCCCTGTCTTCTTCTTCAGTCTCTACACCTCACCCCAACCCCCAGGGATGTGGCCGCCTCTCAGGAAGTTGGCGAAATTCCCGAGAAGCCATTTCCTGGATGAGGCACCAGGAGCCCTCACCCTGGAGCTTGGCTTCCTGGGCTCTCGCAGAATGGATAGAGCAGGGACACCTGAGTGGCTCAGTCAGTTGAGTGTTGGACTTTGGCTCAGGTCATGATCTCAGGGTTCATGTGTTCGAGCTCCGCGCGGGCTCTGTGCCAACAGCAGAAGAGCCCACGTCGTATCCTTGGTCCCTCTCGCTCTCCGAGCCTCCCTTGCTCACACACACACACTCTCTCTCAAAAATGAACAAATATTTTAAAAAGACAAGATAGAACAGACAAACGGATGGATCGTCAATCAACGCTCGGCAGACTCTGCTGGAATTTTCCAAAGGAAGAAGGATAAATCCATGCGGAAGATGACGTGCGGGTCTTCCCCGAAGCCTGGCACGCTGGGTTTCACCAGGAGTCTCTCGGATTTGGGGACTGATGAGGGGAGCCCCGCCCGAGGTGTCTCCTACCCCCAGGCCCGCTTAGAAAACACTGAGAGCATTCAGAAAAGATATGTTCGATTATCGAAATGAATCCAACTCACCTTTGGCTCGGATTTTTTCACGACTCCTTCCAAGACCTGGTTGTCTAGAGAGTACTGTTTTTTTTTTTTTTAATTATTATTATTATTAATTTTTAAAGGCTTATTTACTTTTGAGAGAGACAGAGCATGAGTGGGGGAGGGGAAAAGAGAGAGGGAGGCATAGATTCAGAAGCAGGCTCCAGGCTCCGAGCTGTCAGCACAGAGCCCGACTCAGGACTCAAACTCAGGGACAGTGACCCCGCGATCTAAGCTGAAGTCGGGCGCTCAACCGACTGAGCCACCCAGGTGGCCCTAAGGAGTTCTGGTTCTTACCACCACCCATTTCATGCTAGAAAGCTTCCTGGTTTGGAGTTTGTGACATGATTATGTCATGAGGTCTATACATTAGGTCCATATGTTCGTATAGAATGGGCACTACGATCGTGTAATTTAGCAACTGAATTGCTGGATAATTTAAGCATCAAAGCAGAAAATGCAAAGGACCGGATGTCCATGCATGTGCACGTGTGCGGCTGAGCGATCATGCAAGGGGATGTGAGAAATGGATCAGTCTGGGATGGGAGTTGGGCCACTGGATGGGAATCCGGATGGGACTCTTCCAAAAGCCCAACTGCCTTTTCATTGCTGGGAACATGTGTTACTTTTGCTCAAAAAATAAAATTAAAGGGGCTCCTGGGTGGCTCGGTCAGTTAAACATCTGATTCTTGGTTTTGGCTCAGGTCACGATGTCACAGTTTGTGGGTTTGAGCCCCGCATAGGGCTCTGCACTGACAGCTCAGACCCTGCTTGGGATTCTCTTTCTCCCTCTTTCTCTGCCACTCTCTCCCTCTCTCTGAATAAATAGCTTTATAAAAAAATAAAAATAAAGTAAGAAAGAAAATTAAAGAAAACAAAAGGTCTACCACCGTCCCCCCCCAGCCTGGACTCCCAGGTGTTTCTTATATGACATTGGGCTTTTTCCTTTGTTATTTTTCTATCATTTATTTCTGGGCTTTGGCGGCAAAATCTGGGAGATCTGGTCTTGGGAATTAATCACACAGCAAAGCAAAATACAACAACAAAAAGATGTGTTGGTCTTTCCCTTCTTCTCGACTAATGTTTCAAAAGCAGGGACATTTTGGGGGTCAGAGTGTCAACAGAGTGTCAGTCTCCCGGTCAGTGTTGCTAGATGTTTGCTGCGCCCTGCGGGTGAGGGGACACCGGCCTGTCTCTCAGAAGCAGCAGGTCCAGGGAGATCTCTTACGGGCGGGCACTGGTCCTTGGCCACCCTTCTACCTCCTCTGAGAGGTGTTCTGTAGCCCTTCTACCTGGACGGCAGACACGTCCATCTTGTTACAGATTCTGGTGGCTTCGTGGCAGCTGTCACTGGCTCAGCCAGAGGTGCCTACGTGGGGGACGCAGCCTGCGTGGGGCAAAGCCATCCCGTGAGACAGCAGCTCAGGCTGTCTTGGAGGCTGCGCGCTTGCACACTAAGGAATCCCCGGAATGTGACAGAGCTGCAGACAGTCCCTCGTGCTCTGCGTGTGACCACCCGCATGACTCCCACAGCCCTCACCCAACTCCCCCGGGGGGTCTTCTGAGCCCAGCAGGGAGGGGGACCCAGAGCGGAGATTCAACAGGGGGCGCCAGTGTCGCTAGCCACTCCCCTCCATCTTCTCTGGGACCAGGACAGAGCCACCATCAGTGATAATTATAGTCACAGGAGCTCGTTTATGGGGGGGGTACAACATGCAGAGAATGACGCTGAGCCGTTTCTTATAGGCATCGTCTCACTTGGTCTTCGTGAAAACCCCATGAGGTGGACGGTATGGCCAGATACCCATTTTACGGATAGGGAAACCTGAGGTTGGCGGATCTGGAGTGATGTGCCTAAGAGCACACAGAGCTGGTGGGCAGTAGAACTGGGACTTCAACCTGAGTCTGTCATTCAGGCCTCTAGAGCCCCGAGTTCTTCTCCTAAGTACACATCTACTGGTCCCTACTGTCTGGGTGGCCCAGACGAATTATTAGGGGAAAAAAATTTTCCAACGCACCCTGGGTGCTCACACTGATTTATTTATTAATAATAATAATGATTGTTATTTTAGCAGAATTATTTTAGGTGTTATGAGCAGCAACCAAATGAAGCTTCTGGAAGAAGAAACCTTATTTCATGGGCCCTGTTAAATGCTAGGGTGCCTGTTCAGAGGGACACCAGTTATATTGGATTTTAGGACCCACCCCAATGATCTCATTTACACTTGATTATGTCTCAAAGACACTATCTCCAAATAAGGAAGTCCTGAGGGACTAGGGTTTGGCACTCCAACATGACCATGACAGTGACCTTGGGTAAGTTAGTTAATGGGTCAGAGGGGCACCTGGGTGGGTGGCACAGTGGGTTAAGCATCCGACTTTGGCTCAGGTCATGAGTTCCAGCCCCGCGTTGGGCTCTGTGCTGACAGCTCAGAGCCTGAAGCCTGCTTTGGGTTCTGTCTCCCTCTCTGTCTGTTCCTCCCCTGCTTGTGCTTTGTCTATCTCTCAAAAATAAATGAACATTAAAAATATTCTTTTTAAAATAAAAAAAATTTTTCCTTGTTGATGAAATGAGGTCGGAGACAACCCCTTCCTCCCCAAATTGCTGTGTAGAAGGGCCACGAGGAAGAAAAATGCTCGGTGCAGTTTCCGACTCCGAGCCGGCGCTCAGGAAACAGCAGCTGTTACTTCCTACGGCGTTCCTAGGACAAGCTTGGCCAACCGGCCGCAGGCTCGGTAAGGACCTCGGGAAGATGCTGGCCTTTCCAGGGGCATTTGATGCCTGAAGGCAGACCCTGCCCTGCCCTGGCGCTTACCCGGGACCTGACTTCTGCATCTCTGGGTGAGCGATTTGAAGGCCCCGCTTCCAGGCTTACTTCTCTGTCATCCAGCCGGGGTTTCTCCATCTCAGCACTGTTGACATTTTGGGCCGGATCATTCTTGGTTGCGGGGACTGTCTTGTGCAGCGTGGGCTGGTTAGCAGTCTCTCTGGCCTCCTCCCAGAGATGTGGGCAGCATGCCCTCCCTCGTTATGACCACAGTGATGTCTTGGACTTTGCCAATGTCTTCCAGGGGTCAAGGCCCTGCTGGTTTAACTGGCTGCCTTAGGAAAGGCCTTGATGCTGCTGCCTTTGGAATCCCGTGCCTCCGTCTCTCTAGCCATCCCCCACCCCCTGCCCCCCAACCAAGGAAGATTCTGGAAATAGTGAGTTGGCCTGCACTTGGGACAGAAAATCTCCAGCACCGTGGACCCTCTCTGTATCCTGAATGGACTGTCCCCAATCCTGCTACGCAAGCCTGGCTCTAGGGGGTCACTTCAAGGTGACTGTCGCCTGGTCTAGGTACAGTGGCCAAGGCGTGGCTGTAAACAGGCAGCAGGAAGCCCGGAGCAGGGTGGGCCCAGGGAAGCTGGGCCAGGAGCAGGTGTGGACAAGTCTGCTGACAGGCCCGACTTATCAGGCGTAGAAGCCCGGGCACCCGAGCAGGTCGTGGGGCCTTATCAGCCGTTAGAGTGACAGAGTTGCAGCCGTCGTGTGGGCCCCAGGCGCTGACAGCCAGACGCTGGTGGGGCGCAGCCTCAGCTCCCAGCCTCTGGCCTCCGGGTCCCAGCCAGGGCGGAGGCGCGCTTTGCAGGGACATTTGCAAGGATGATAGTGAGAAGAGAAGCAGAGACGAGCCTGGCTTCCCCCCACCCCCCACCCCGCTTGCCTTCCAAGATTTAAGCCCGTGTTGACAGTTTCAAAGCTGATGCTTGCTGGCTGCAGGTTGTTTTATTTTAGTATATTTTGTTATATTGTATTTTATTAATTTAAAAAGTTTTTTCATGTTTATTTATTGATTATTATTTTTTAATGTTTTATTTATTTTTTGAGAGAGAGAGACAGCATGAGCAGAGGAGGGAAAGAGAGAGAGGGAGACACAGAATCTGAAGCAGGCTCCAGGCTCCGAGCTGTCACCACAGAGCCCGACGCAGGGCTCGAACTCACGAACTGTGAGATCATGACTTGAGCCAATGTCGGACGCTTCACTGACTGAGCCACCCAGATGCCCTTACAAGCTATTTTACTTTATTTTTTAATTAATTAATTAATTTTCCCCTACAAGTTATTTAAAAAGGGGTGGGGTGTTGGAGCGCTTGGGTGGCTCAATCAGTTAAGCATTTAACTCTTGATTTTGGCTCCGGTCATGATCCCACGGTTTGTGAGATAGAGACCTCTCTTTCCCTCTTTCTCTGTCCCTTCCCCACTCGCATGCATGGGCACACACTCTCTCTCTCTCTCAAAATAAATAAACATTTAAAAAAAAGAAAGAAAAGAGGGGCGCGTGGGTGGCTCAGTCAGTTGAGTGTCTGACTTCAGCTCAGGTCACAATTTCACGGTTCATGAGTTTGAGCCCCGCGTTGGGCTCTGTGCTGTCAGTGCAGAGCCCGCTTTGGATTTCCTGTCCGCCCAGCTGCCCCTTCCCACTGGTTCTCTCTCTCTTTCTCAAAACAAAGAATCTTAAAAAAAAAAAAAAATAGAGCCCGACATGGGACTTGAACACAAGAACCATGAGATCATGACCTGAGCCGAAATCAGATGCTTAACCAACTGAGTTCCCCAGGTGCCCCTACATATATTATCTCATTTAATCTTTCAACTACCCCCTGAGGTAGGCGCTGCTATTACAGACAAGACAAAAGGAGGCTAAAGTAGTTTGCTCAAGGTGTACAGCTAGCGCTTGGTTACCAATGGCTATGTAATAAGTCACCCCAGAGCTCAGTGGCTTAAAGTGACAGCAATCATTTTATTCTGTTTTAGGGTTTCTGTGGGTCGAGTGTTTGGGAAGAGTGTGTGGTTTCTGACTCAGGGTCTTTGATGTCACCACAGACAGACAGTGGCTGGAGCTGGAGCAGGTGGGGCTGGCCTGGCCTTGCTCTGTCTTCTGGCCTCGGGGCTTCTCGGGGTTAGTCTGGTGGCCTCCGGGCAGTGGGACCCCTTAGGTGCTGAGCCAGGGCTCCAGCACAAGTGATCTACTGAGCAAAGCAAAAGCTGCTTCACTTTCCATGACTTAGCCTGAGAAGTCGGCGTGACTTCTGCCATAACCATGAGCCCGCCCAGGTTCAAGAGGAGGGAACATGGAGGACTCCCTTCAATGGGAAGGAGAGTTTCAGTTCCCATTGTAGGAAGCGCATGTCCCGTGGGAGGTCTTGTGGCCATCTGCCACCTGGGGAAGAGGCGGGACTGAAGCCCGAGTCTGGGCAGGCTGACTCCCGGAAACCAGATCCTACCTTGCTGCACAGTGTTGTCATACCAAAGGCTAAGCCCCCAAAGACCTATGGCATCAACCGAAGGACACGGAAACCCAGACCAAAGACACTTTGTAAACACAAGATGCCCGTGTTCTTTCCAGCGGTGGCCACAGCACAGCACCGCACACTGCACGGCTTAAAGCAGCAGAAATGGATTATCTCCCAGTTCTGGAAGCTGGAAGTCTGAGATCAAGGTGCTGTGCTTGGCAAGGCCGTGCTCTCCCTGAAGGCGTTAGGGGTGAACCTCTCCTGCCTCTTCCAGCTTCTGGTGGTTGCTGGAAATCCTTGGCTTGTAAGCACATCGCTCCTAACTCTGCCTCCGTTTTTGACATTGCTCCCTCTCTACCTGTCTGCCTGTCTTATCTGTGTCTCTTCTCTTCTTATAAGGAGCCGGTCATACTGGATTTAGGGCCAGTATGATCTCAACTTAACTAATGACATCTGCAAGGATCCTTTTTTTTTTTTAATGTTTATTTATTTGAGAGAGAGAGAGAGCGAGCGGGGGAGGGGCAGAAAGAGAGGAAGACACAGAATCTGAAGCAGGCTCCAGGCTCTGAGCTGTCAGCACAGAGCCCGACACGGGGCTCGAACCCACAAACCATGAGATCATGACCTGAGCCGAACTTGGAAGCTTAACCGACTGAGCCCCCCAGGCGCCCGGAGGATCCTATTTCCAGATAAAGTTGTTCCGAGGTTCTGGATGGAAGTGAATTTTGAGGGACACTGTTCAACCCAGTACAATGGCCCCTGTCTGATTTTCCTGTCACCCTGACCTACTTTCCCAGCCCCTCACATCATTCCCTTTGAAATGAGGGAACATGGCTCTGACCACGGGGACAGGCCCCTGGGCATGTCCAGGACGAGGCAGCTAGCTTCAGAGGGCTGGAACTCTGAGGCGCATGGGGAGAGCCCCCTTCTCCGGGGAGCCAGTTAGAGGGCCTCGGGTGCCCTGCTGCCACCTCCCCCACTTCCCGCAGTGGGAGTGTCACAGAGCTGCTCCCCCCGCGCCCGGCCCTGATCCCGTCTGACCCTCCCGGGCACACAGTGTCCTCTCCTCAAATAGCTCTCATGTGGAAGTTCCGGGACGGCCATTCATGATCTTGGCCTCACGTGTGCCCCCACCCCCACCCCACTCCAAGCCATTCATGAATGTGACCCTCGGGCTTGGCCGACTCCCCTTGCCTCTCCTGTGCCCTTTCTGTGTTTTCTGCTCCCTCCTTCCCTCCCTGCCTCCCTGTGGGTGTCTCCATTTCCAGAGCCTACAGGTTTAAGTCACTATGTGCTTGTTCTTCAGAGTGACCCCCCACAGAGTTAGAGGCTGCTGTGTTCACATCGCCCTGGAAGTGAACAATGTCTGCCTGGAGATGTGCCCTGTGCAGCCCTTCCCAGGGACTGCGGTGTGAACAGCGCCCCCTGTGGGTGTGCGAGCAGCAGCAGGAAGCCATGCTCTCCCTGCGTGTAAGGTCCCCTCTTTCTCAGACACCCCACCACTTTCATGAGGGTCCCTGACTCTACTCTCCTGACGCTTGTGATAAGCAGTCCTGTCGGGGGCCAGCCCCTCATCAGCACTGAGACCCCTGAATGTGCTCATCCCTTCAATTCAGTAACTCTTTCTTGGGGACATAACCTGAGTAAAATATCTGAAGAAGTGGTTCTCAGCCAGGTGGATTTTGCTCCCCCAGGGGATATTTGGCAATGTCTGGAGACGCCTTCAGTCTTCATAATTTGGGTGAAACGGACACGCCTGGGATGCGGTGGGTGGACACCAGGGACGCTGCTAAGGATCCTGGGGTACACAGAACAGCTCCCTCGACCCTGACAAGGAAGGATCCGGCCCCAAATGTCTACAGGAAGGAGGATGAGGAACCCATACCTGAAAGGACAAAAAGCTTACATACGTAAAGATTTGTATAGCAGCATCATTTAAACTAACGAAAAAGAAGTCTAGGCACTACCTATCAAATTAGAAAATAATTATATTAAGAATACCGAATTCAGTGGATTATAAAGCGACCGTTTAGAAGGATATATATGATATGACAGCTCTTTAGCAACATTGAGAACTATATTAAAACTTATATATATGAAGGGGGACCTTGGTGGCTCAGTCGGTTGGGCATCTGACTTCGGCTCGGGTCATGATCTCATGGTTCGTGGGTTCGAGACCTGCATCGGGCTCTGTGCTGACAGCTCAGAGCCTGGATCCTGCTTCAGATTCTATGTCTCCCTCTCTCTCTCCCTCCCCTGTTCACGCTGTCTCTCTCTCAGAAATAAATAAACCATTAAAAAAACTTATATATATGAAGATCATATATAATTATATATACAAATGCCTCAAATGATTGAACAGAGCTACTATATGACCCTTCATTCCGCTCCCAGGTATAGACACAAGAGGCATGAAAGTATGTCCTCACAAAACCTTGTGCCTGAATGTTCACGGTGGTCATGACAGCCTAAAGGTGGAGGGACCCCAAAGGTGGAAGAATGGAGAAACACAATGCGGGATGTCCACACCATGGAGTACTGTTTGGCCATAAGAAGGAACGAAATTCTTACACAGCCCGCAGTGTGGATGAACCTTGAAAACATTACCCCATGTGAAAGAAGCCAGACCCCAAAGGTTACACATTCATGATCTCAATTTATATGAAAAATCCAGAATAGGTGATTCGATGGAGACAGAAAGATTAGTGGTTGCTCAGGGCTGGTGTTAGGGGGTAGGGGATAATGGCTGAAGGGCATGGAGGTTTTTAAGAAAAATTTTTAATGTTTATTTATTTTTGAGAGAGAGACAAAGCACAAGTAGGGGAGGGGCAGAGAGAAAGGGAGACACAGAATCTGAAGCAGGCTCCAGGCTCTGAGCTGTCAGCACAGAGTCTGACGTGGGGCTTGAACTCACGAGCTGCAAGATCATGACCTGAGCCAAAGTCAGACGGCTGACCAACTGAGTGACCCAGGCACTCCATGGAGTTGTTTTTTGGTTTTTGGGTTTTTTTTTGAGGTGATGAAAATACTGTAAAATTGTCTATGATGGTTGCATATATCTGTGAATATACTCAAAGCTATTGAATTATACATTGTTTTTTCTTTTTTTAAATGTTTATTTATTTTTGAGAGAGAGAGAGAGTGCGAGCATGAATGGGGGAGGGACAGAGAGAGAGAGGGAGACAAAGAATCAGAAAGAGGGTCCAGGCTCTGAGCTGTCAGCACAGAGCCTGACCCAGAGCTCGAACTTACAAACCGCAAGATCATGACCTGAGCTGAGGTCAGATGTTTAATAGACTGAGCCATCCAGGTGTCCCGAATTATACACTGTAAATGGATGAAGCGTAGCTCAATAAAATCGCTTCAAAAATATACCTATGGGGGCGCCTGGGTGGCTTAGTCGGTTGAGCGTCCGACTTTCGCTTGGGTTGTGATCTCGCGGTTGGTGGGTTCGAGCCCCGCATCGGGTTCTGTGCTGGCTGCCGGCTCAGAGCCTGGAGCCTGTTTCGGAGTCTGTGACTCCCTCTCTCTCTGGCCCTCCCCTGCTCATGCTGTCTCTCTCTCTCTCTCT
>NW_024082422.1:0-76717 GCF_003009895.1 Hyaena hyaena
AAATATACTGGGGACAAAATTGGATATTTTAAGCCACAAATTTGGTGTTGAATATAGTAACATAACTTAAAACTAATAAACTTTCTAACATTTTAAAAAAAAAAAAAAAAAAAAACAAAGTAGAGATGGAATGAAGCTATCTCAACATAATAAAGGTCATAATATATCTCTTACAGTATATACATATATACAGTATGTGTGTGTGTTTATCCTACAGTAAGCCTCATATTCAATGGTAAAATACTGAGAACTTTTCCTCTCAGATCAGGAACAAGACAAGAGTGATCACTTTTGCCACTTCTATCCAACATAATATTGAAAGTGCTAGCCATAGTAGTTGTATAAGAAAAAGAAATAAAGCCATCTGAGTTTGAAAGGAGGAATTAATATGATCTTTTTTGCAGATGTAGGAAAACCTAAAAATTCCAGACACAAAAAAATTGTTAAAACTAATAAATGAATTCAGCAAAGAAGCAAGATACAAAGTCAATACACCAGATTCCATTGTGAATCTGTACACTAACAGTGAACAGTCAAAAAGGAAATTAAGAAGACAGTTCAATTTATAGTAGCATTAAAAAGAATAAAATACTTAAAAAGTGGATACACATCCCATATTAATGAATAGGAAGATTTAATGTTGTCAGTACTACTCAAATTGATTCACTATAAACTCTATCAAAATATGAATGATATATTTAAAAGAAATGAAACATGTATTCTAAAATTGATATGGAATCTCCAAGGACTTCAAATAGATCAATGGGATAAAATAGCCCAGAAATAAGCCCTTATATATATGGTTAAATGATTTTTGACAAAGGTGCCAAGACCATTTAGTGAGGCAAAGGACAGTCTTTCAACTATGCTGAGAAAACTAGATATCCACATGCAAATTAATGAAGTTGAAGCCTTGCCTAATATGAAAATTAACTCAAAATGGAACAAAACCCTAAGTTTAAGATTTAAAACTACAAAACTCTTAAAATATATAGGGTAAAAGCTATACAGCATTGGATTGGAGAGTGGTTTCTTATATGTGCCACAAGAGTAAAAGCAAAAAAAGAGAAAACAAATTTTTAAAATTAAAAAATTTACAGCAAAAGACACTATCAACAGAGTACAAAGGCAACCTACAATGAGATAAACTATTTGTAAACCATATGTCTGGTAAAGCATTAATATCCAAAAGATATAAACAACTCTTAAAACTCAACAATTAAACAAATAGACCAATCTAAAAATAAGCAAAGGGCTTGAATAGACATTTTTCAAAAGGAGATATACAAATGTTCAATAAGAACATAAAAAGATACTCAACCTCACTAATCATCCAGGGAATATAAATAAAAAATAAGCTACCACCTCACATCCTTTAGGTTGGCTACTATTAAAAACCAACCAACCAACCAACCAACCAACCAACCAACCAACAACCCAGAAAATAACAAGTGTTGGTGAGAATGTGAAGAAACTGGAATTTTTATGCACTGTTGATGAGAATGTAAAATGATACAGATACTGTAGAAAACAAACTGGCAGTTCTTCATAAAACTAAAGATAGAATTATGTGATCCTCTGATTCCACTTCTGGGTATACACTCAGAAGAACTGAAAGCAGAAAATCTTAAGAGATATTTGCACACCCATGTTCATAGAAGCATTATTCACAACAGCTAAAATATGGAAGCAACCCAAGTGTTCATCAGAGAATAAATAAATAAACAAGTTGTGGTAAATACACACCTGGAATAATGTTTAGCCTTAAGAAGGAGGGAAATTCTGATGTATGCTACAACATGGATAAAACTATTATGCTAAGTGAAATAGCCAGTTACAAAAAGAAAAATATTTCATCATATCACTTAAATAAAGTTCTTAGAGTCAAAGTCATAGAGACAGAAAGTAGAATGGTGGTTGCCATGCACTGAGGGGATGGTTGGAAAGAGGAATTGTAGATGGAAAGATGGAAAGAGTTCTGGAGCTGCATAGAGAAGACGGTAGGGCAACATTATTTTTTTGTTTTTAACACCACTGAACTGTACACTTAAAATGGTTAAGATGATAACTTTTTACATGTGTTTTTAACCACAATAATTTTTTAAAAATCTCAGGGATTACTGCAGATGCTTCACTGATACCTCTATTATGCATCTACATTTTCTATTCTTTTCCTGTGATTGAATTGATAATAGATATCTATCCTTTCCTCAACGTATTCTATGCTACCCTCTACCACCTGAATTTCAAATCATCTATGTCATTGTGAACCTGAAATAAATTACATAAAAATTCATTATGTTTTAGGAAATTGATACAACAATATTTTATAAAGCTATCCCAAACTATAATTATACATGTAAATGTCTTCTTAAATCGCAGTTGACTAAACTCAATATATTTTTTCTTTTACTATTATCAAAGGAAATCAGATAATGCCAACTATAATCCTCTTTTATTGTGTTCTTTCTATAGATTTGTTTCAAAGCAGTTGTGTTCTGTGGTATTATGAAGTACAGTTCAAACTAGTGTGTACTTTGAGTTATAATCCTCTGTAGTTTTGAAAAGAACTTTGCAAAATTCATAATAGCTAATTATACTTAAAGTCTAAGAATTAAGCAATATATCTTTTCTAGAATGAACCTATTACTTTAAATTAAACAAAAGTGTCTGGCATTTTAACTAAGTGCTGATCATCTCTACATTTTTATCTCAAACAGTAATATTACTAATAGCTAATATTTACGGAGTTTTAATTACATGTCAGAAATTATCAAGGGGTTTAGATTCATTATCTTATTTAAACTTTGTAACAAGCCTATGAGAAAATGTCATTATTATCCAACATTTTAGGATAAGAAAGCCAAAGCTTGGGCAGGGTTAGAAACATGTTCAAGATTTTAGGTAGTAAAGTGGGAGAGCAAAGATACTAATCAAAGCATGTCCACCCAGCTACAACATTCATTCAGATTAATGATCTTAACCTGTTCAGTAGCCACATTTGTGATCTGTTCCTAACCTTTCCAAAAATATTTTCAGAAAGTTTTTTTTTTTTCTTTTTTGCACTGAATTTATCCTTGGCTTAATTTTATATCACCATCTGTATTCCTCTCCCTCCAGGAAATTACTTAAAATATTTTAAGTTGGGTGGATTTTCTATGATAACTAACTTTTTAGTAAATGAGGAAAAATATAAATAAATAAGAACAGACTTTAAAAAGATAAACATTAATACAATCACAGTGATGTATGACACTACTTCCAAAGGAAAGAAGTGTTTACTTGGAAAGTAGTTTCATGTTTGTGAATTCCTGAGGTACAATTAGGTGTCCTCTGGGGGTTAAGAATACATAGCTGAGTATCACATCCCTAGGGATTCTGCACTAACAGTCCCAAGATAAACACAAGGTTTGAAAAAAAAAAACATATTTAGAACTTATTTCTATCCATAATAATTTCTATTCTGAATTAAATAGAGAGAGAGGTTGATAGTTGCTACAACATGGTCCAGGTGGGAAGTGTTGAGTTCTTTACTTAGTTGGTTGTTGATATTATGTAAGTTTTGAATTAATGGATGTCTGTGTTTTAGTGTTAATTATGAAAACCTGAGCTCCTGGCTGGGGAATTTGACTGCCTTTATTTTAAAATAAAATTTTGCCTAGAGGAATAAAATCTCATCTTCCTGAGATGAAAATCATTGTTGGCTCATTGCCTAATGCGCTGCATGAAGGAAAGATGTGGGCGGGTAGAGAAGCACAGTATACACACTCGAAATAAGGATAGTCAGAAAAAAATATTTTGAAAAAGCCTGGTTATTGTTCAGTATGGGTCAATATGACAGAATACATATAAAAACCAAATCTACAGCCTCCCTGATACACTAGAAGAGTTGCCACAATCACATTAATGAGGGGTTTGGGAAAGTTACAAAGCAAACGGAGTAAGATTGACAGTGAAATCTAATAGAATTAAGGAAGGTGGCAACACAGGAGACCTTCAAGAACAATCATGCTTTTCCAC
Organism: Hyaena hyaena; assembly: GCF_003009895.1. Lineage (NCBI taxonomy): Eukaryota > Metazoa > Chordata > Mammalia > Carnivora > Hyaenidae > Hyaena > Hyaena hyaena. Next base: position 4,021 of record NW_024082422.1, read on the forward strand.
AGAAACTCTCAGGAATAGCTCCCCCAAAATCCCTTAGGGCAAAAGCCAGGGGGAGAGAAGAGAGGGCTGTGAGCAGTCAACCAGGTAATTATATTTCATCAGTTCTGAGCTGTAGAATTTTTCACATGTTAACATTCATTTAATAATTTAGAAGTGTCTTGCAATCATGCAATGCCATACTTTAATTGGCAGCAGGTTTTGTTTGTAGGTGTGCATGAAATAATGATATACTTCATCCCTGATGATGGTGTGTGTTCTGCGAAATACGGTAAGAGAAGGAAGTGCAACCCACATAACCAGCTCCTACAGCCCAGAGCAGCTACTACTGGTATTTGCTTTTAGGTGAAACCTAAGAGTACAGTTGTTTCTCTTTCTTTCTTGTTTGTTCTGTTTGTTTCTCTTTTTGTTTCTCTTTTTTAAAACTGGGGTATCCCTGGAGATCAGCCTCCTCATTGGCCATGGTAGGCAGAGAATACAATAGTGTTGGAGGTAATTTATATCTACAATCAAAGGCAAACAGTATTGAAAATGGCAGAATATATTGAAAGACCGTACTCCATCCCAGATAAACCTTTATCTTCTTCTCCCTTTCAGAACTGCTATTCAAGTATGTGGGGGTGGAGGAGTGGGAGCAGGGGGGATATGTTTTGATATAGAAACATTTTAAACTGTTACTACTATGAACTCCGTCTGATAGAATTTATTGAAAATATATTCTAAGTGAAAATGAATGCTAGAAATTGAGGAAAATTAATATGTCGATAAGAGTGCTGAGCAGAAAAATAGTAATACAATAAGTAGATGTAAGAAATTATCAGTATGACACCTATGAGCATTAGAGTACTTGTTAAGAAATGCTTTGTAGGAAAGAAAAGGCAAATGTAAAATAACCTGAAAATAATAAGAAGAAGGCTTTATTAAAATAACAGTATGGAAGAAGAAATGAACAAATGAAAATGTCCAAAGGATATGGTGTTTTCTGAAGAATGATAGTTGATAACAATAACATTATTTTTGACATAGATTTAAAAATATGTTACTACACTTAAAATTTTTTTTAATGTTTTATTTGTTTCTGAGAGAGAGAGAGAGAGAGAGAGACAGTGTGAGCAGGCGAGGTTCAGTGAGAGAGGGGGAGGGAGACACAGTCTCCAAAACAGGCTCCAGGCTCTGAGCTGGCTGTCAGTACAGAGCCCGATGCAGGACTTGAACCCATGTACTGTGAATCATGACCTGAGCCGAAGTCAGAAGCTGAGCCACCCAGGTGCCCCACTGCACATTTTTTAAATGATGTAAATGTAACCACAAGAAGTTTGAAATCGTATTGTAAAATCTTCATGATCAGCAAACATTTTGGCACAACTATTAAAGAAAAAAAGATCTCAGTCCAGCTTGGTACAGAAAACACCCATAGAACAATATGAAAAGAAAATTAAAAATAAAATATTCAGATGAGATAAAGTGCATTCTCCATATCAGTGTATGGACAGTCAGTATGGTTTAGTGAGTGACTTTGGAGACTCCTTCCTTTTTACCAAAGAACTAAATGGAACTGATGGCTCTCTTTATTCATACTGAATCTTTCCTTTTCCTAGTTGGATCCAGAGTGGAATGGAACCATGCATATTTTCAACATCCTACAGCCCTGAATGGACTAAGACAATACCTTGATCCTATGAGAACCCAAAGCTCTTTTGTCTCTTTAGTTATCCTTGCCATCAACAACATCCTTGAGAAAACTATAGAAAACTATGATGAAATAGAGGCAATGTAGGTTTAAAAAGTCAGATTCTAGATTCAAAATTTTGATGGCCCATTTAAGAACTCTGTGAACCAAAGCTCATCATTTAAGCTAGCATTCACTTTACTCATGAGCTAAGTGAAAGTAATATGTCTACAAGACCAAAGATAACTTCTATGATATTGATTTGCATAGAGTTTAATGTACTGGAAAATAAATATTGATTGATAAACACAGAAAGCCCCAATCTATTCTAAATTTCCTTCCTTCAACAAGAAAACTGGGATCTCAGTCCTCAGACAGTCAAGGAATTAAATTTTGCCCCAAAACCTGAATGAGGAAGAAGAACAAGAAGAGGACCAAGAGCCTCGGGTGAGAGTGTAGTCTCAGCCCACACTTTGGACTCAGACTAGTACCCTGAGCAGAGGACCTAGCGAGCCTGGAATTCTGACCCACGTGACTGAGATAATAAATCTGTTTTGTTGTACATCACTAAATTTGTGGCAATTATGCAGTGATTGAAAAATAATACAAGGACTTGGGGGGAAATGATGCTTGAAAACTTGAAGGCTCTCGGCATGGCCTTAGGAAAAATGAATAAGAGGACCTGGGCAGACAGATTACTTTGGGGATCATCAGTCAGTAGTAAGTTTGAGTACATTTGAGACCCTTACCCTCACCCAGGTGGTAGAGCTGGGACTTCGTGTATATTGTCTAAGAAAGTAAGTAGGTCTGATATGAAACATAAGAGACAGCCAAGATAATAGCATAGCTGATTTAGGTTAAAGGGTGATTAACTCATGCATAAAGATTTGCTCTAGACATACCTCCATATTAAAAAATATGAGAATGAATTTTTTTTAATATTAGCTTTTTCCCAAAGGATGTCTTGGACAGATACATCTTCTCCATAGTTTTTCCCAAAACACTCTAAAACTAATTTTTTAAACTACACATTTGAAGCTGTATTAAGTGTGGTTATATTGTTTAGAATGATACACTATTATGTCCATGTAGTTCATTATCAAAATTTGACTATCAAATTAATTTTCCTAGGGGAAACATAAGTGCATACAGGAAATCATATGTGGTTTCATTTCCTCAAGTGTTTCAATTAATGAAATCTATAGATTAGGGCTTGTTGGCACTATAAATGTCCAGAAGAGGATAGAAAGCAGAAGCATTATAGGAGCTGAGCACCGACTTTAGGCTGTAGTTTTGAAAATTGTGTAAGGCCCTTGGAGAACTATGAGGCTGAAGGGTCTGTTCTTCTGGGTTCACAGCATGGAGTCCCCAGTAGTTACAAATTTATGAATAGCATGATAGGATTCTGAGAAATCTTTCCCTCATCCCATGTACTAAGATTACCTCCCAAATTAGACTGAGCTACCTGAGAGTGGCCAGTTTTTACTCTTCCCTTACATCCCCAAGTACCTGGGGAAAGTTTCACGTTATGGTAGAAATCAAGTAGTTCAACCAAACTATCCTAAGTAAATTTATTGAATATGTATAATCCAGTTATAAGTGACAATTGATCCATGGCATGTCCTTCAAAAGCTGTCTCATACCCCCATATTGCCTAGGAATCTTTCCATGATTATCTGCTTGATTCTCATTTATTATGCCCTTAGGACTTTCACTACCCATTTGTTCTGTTTAAATATATTTCCCAAATTTTCCCATGGGCCAGAATTTCCTCCATCTCTTATATTCTATTATGTACTCCCCGAAGCCAGGTCCTTCCTGTGTCTTTCAATTCATTTGCATGTCCAGATTGCCTTGGTCAGGCACCTGTTCACAGGAGGCACACGATCAATATATTCTCTAAGTGACTAATACTGGCCAGTATTTGTGATTGTTGTATTTCATCTTGGTTTAAATCCCATAGTAGGTATATTTTCTTCTGACCTAGGCTTCAGCAAAACAGATGGCATGTGTCTGCACATTGATCTCTCTTGAGGTGGCAAAGTGAAACACTTTGGTTGTAGAAAAAATTGTTTAGAAGCTTCTCAATTGACCCCTTTGTGTACCAAATCGACATTTTGTGCAGCTAGTTTTATCTTTGCTTAAACTAGTATTGATCAAACTATCAGAGATGGTGTTATACTTTGAACAGCTATTCTTGAAGCACCACCAAAAATAAAGGTTTGCATTTAAATCTTTAAATCAATCCACATCTTGTTGGCTATCACAGAGTTTAGATGGTAGGGAGCCTGATTAATTTTTTTCAGTCTTATTTACCACAAGAGAAGCTATAAACGTATTTGAGCACTCTACTTTTTTCTCATTCACTGTTCAGTTTATTATACTTTCTACCATTCATTCTTGCCCTTTGAACTTTTCCTGTACAGAAAGGCAGTTTTCTGAGAACCCATGTTTAGATGAAGAATCAACACTGGTAAATGCTTTGTGAAATATTGAAGGACTCTGCTGGAATCTAAGGCTGATTTACCATAGTCACAGAAAAGAAAGAAAAAGAAACAAAAAACATTCTGTGAGAACTTGTAGGATACCTTGAAACAGCTTAAAAGGAGCTTTATTACAAGAGGAGTGATTAAATTATTACATGAGAGAAATTAGAACTTGAGATTTTTGCAGTGGGGAAATTCTTAAGTCTCACTGCTGAGAAATGTGTAGGGTTTTAGCAGAGATTTGGAAAGCTTTTAGGCTTCTATTTCTCAGGTAAGCCTAGGAAACACTAGCTTTCAGCTGAAAATGGGTCACAGCAAGAGTATAGTATTAATTACAGCTAAACCCTCCAGAGAACTCTACTACAAGGCTACAGATATAAAGGTTAAAAGAAATTCCACAGACTTGCAGAATTCTTTATTTATGCTTGTACAGACTCAGAAGCACTCTTAGCATAGAATCAAGCTCTGGAGTTAACTCCACCTGAAGAATACAATAAGCATTTAGTGTGCCTTTCCTTGATCTTACATGATTACTGTGGGTTTATCATTTTTAAAATATTTGTTCTGTATATGTTTATCTTTACAATTATTAGGTTACTAATGGAGGTGGGGGATTAAAACTACTAAACCTACTCCCAGAATCTGTGCAACTCAAAGTTTAAGTAGATTTGGGAATGCTCAGAACTTTTTAACTCACAGCTATTTGCTATGAATTGTTGGGCACAACAACAACAACAACAAATCCTCCCATATATTTCCCTCTGGCCTTCCTGCCAGTATAAGGCTGTCTCTCTAACATGCCTTCTACAGGGCTTGAAATTTCCAGCTTGGACCACTATTAATCAGCCATGGCATACCTTGGGTTAGTTTCTCAGATCATGACAGAATGAGTATGGAGAGGAAATACTAAATGAGATGGGGAACTGAGGTAAAGTAAGAACAAGCAGTCAGGGTGGCTTCAGTGGGAGCATGGAAAAATGTAGACTGAGAACTTATCAGGGTCAAGGGAGAGATCTGAAAGTTTGGGGACATATTGTGATCACTGTATCCCAGTGAATTATCACTAATTCATTTATTGAGTGGGATAGGGATGCTAAATGCTCTGATATGCAACTGTTGAATAGAACAAAGTATTATTCCATCCCTTCCCTGACTTTTGAATGCCCTGCTTGCTAGATGTTCTGATTTAAAAGATTAGCTGAACCAATCTATATTCCATTTTATAAAAACACATATTTTTTTTTGTCCATGGTTTTACTATACAATGACCTTTGCAGTAAGCAATAGAAGTATATATCAAATGTTAATTTGAGCTTTATACCAGAATTGTTCTCAATTTCAGAAATACATGTCACTGGTGGTGGTGATGGTGATGTTTTTGTTTTGCAAAAGTAATATCACTCTGAGCTTGCAGATGCTACATTATTGGCAAATTTATATAGATATGTTTATACCTCTCCTTCATTGTGACTTCTACTGTAGCCATCCTCAAGGTTTTATGTTCTGAAGTATATTTTATTATAAATTACTTTCCTTTTATTTATCCTGTATAATTTTAATTAAGGTATTAAAATAGTATTTTAAAATTAAATGTGAGTTTAAATGATATAATGGATTTAATACAGGATAATAAAGATGGCTTTACTTATATATATGTGTTATAAGGTAAAGGTATTGCACAGGATAAGGTGGAAAGCAATGAACTTGGAGTATGTGAAGGGCCTAAGGAAGGCCTTTGGTAAAGAAGAGAATAGGAGACCCTGAAGACATACTTTATTTAGTTACTCATTGACAGCCCTACATATCAAGTCAAGTACAGATAAAATGTTTTGATAGAAGCAAAATTAGGGACAAACTGATAAATTAATTGCTTAATAAACTCATTCAGGCATTTAGTAACTATGAAACTACAAGATTGTAGAAGGTGGTGGAGATTCACAAAGGAATGAGTCCCCGATCCCCCAACTCTGGTAGGAGAAGGAGATGCATATATAAATGATTACAAGAGAAGGAGGCAAATTCAACTATAGAGGTGAATAGTGGAAGGGATCTAATCAAATTGTGGAAGAAAGATGAGCTGAGGAAGACTTTTCAGAGGAGATGGACTGATGGGAATTTAATCCATTGTAAGATTTAGCAAGACAAATGATGCTGAGAGGGAGTTTTGAGCAGTCCCAGGGGAGAAAAACACTGTGACCAGTTACAAAACCCATTGGAAGACCAACTACATGGAAGATAGCAAAGATGATCACTATGCTAATCACCAGACATAGAAGTCCAAAGGCATCTTCCAACTGCATCTTGGTATTGCAGGCACCAGGGAAAACACAATGCAGTCAAGAACTGAATGACAGAACATTTTACTTACATAGAGAAGAAACAGAGCAAGATCAGCTTTAATAGTAGACATTGGTCCCCCGTGGCCAGCATGAATCTCTAGGCAGCCAATGTAGGGCAGTTTGCTATGCACCATTCTACTGCTGCAGTAAAAGGATCCCAGTCCTCAACCATAGAGTATGAAATTCTGAAAACTGGGAATGTGCCTGAGTACTGTTGACATACATGCTTAAACAGAGCAAAGGAAAACTCACTGAGCATGGAACAGGGAAAGATGTTCCCACACAAGTTGAGAAGCCTGGCACAGGCTGTATGGGTTCTTCATCTCTTGATAAAGATGTGTTCCTATCTTGAAGCTCAATCTTACATAGCCAAGTAGGGATTATGAAAAGGCTGCATGAAATGAGTGCTTTTCCCAATAGGGAGGTGTTGGATCATTGCAAAGAGAAGTAGAGAGAAGAAATAAGTAAAAGAATATGAATAAGACATATCCTGATACGTGTGGAAAATCTCAAGCAATGGCTGTGAGTCAGGAGAAAGGCAGGGACTGGATCTTTGAGGACCTTATTAATTATGTAAAAGAACTGTAACATTTTTATAGAATAGAAGACTTTTTTGAGAAATATTTTAGGTAGCTGTGAGGAGGAGGGTGTTGAGGCAGACGGGAGAGGAGATGAGACTAAGGATAGTGACCACACGGCTATTACGATTGTAGTAATTTGAGAGATAATGAAGAACTACAAGGGCAATGGGAGAGGAAAGAACATTGCCTGAGACAGACAGACAGATTAAAATATACCACTACCCAGGTACCATCCACAAGGTTCTGCAGAGATTGGTCTGAGTTGGGTACAAGGTATTGGAATTTTTTCTAAGCTCCTTAGGTAATTACATTACATAATAAATTTAAGAAGTGCTGAATTAGATAATAAGAATAAGTCAATAAGAGTTGAATGATTGAAAATGAGAAAGAAAAGGAGGCAAGGAGACATATAGGATTGTGCCAAGGGTTCTATTTTGGAAAAATCTGCAAATGGTGATGTTATTAATTCAACTAGAGCAGGTAAGAAGTTGAATAAGCTGAAGAGAGAAAATAGGTGCATTCCAAAAGAGCATAATGAGTTTGAGGTTCCTATGGTATATCTGAATGTTGATGGTCAGCAAACAAGTGAACATAACAGTTCAATATTTTGCAAGTTATATAAAGCATCAGTACTTTGAAAGAGATGTGCAATTTTAAAGTATAAATTTTAGAGTCATCAGTGTCTTGATGTGAGCGGTATGGTTAAAAAACACACCACTGTGTATTATTCTTTAGGGACAGGGTCTGAAATGAGAAAGGCAGGTGACCAATGAAGGAAATCTATGCAAAATCAATATTTCAGGGATCAATAGAGGAAAACTCACCAATGGAAGTGACCAGAGGGAATGCTAAAGAGATTGAATAAGAATTAGGAAAGTACAGGGGTGCCTGGGTGGCTCAGTAGGTTGGGTGTCCGACTTCGCTCAGGTCATGATCTCATGGCTCGTGGGTTCGAGCCCCACATCGGGCTCTGTGCTGACAGCTAGCTAGGAGCCTGGAGCCTGCTTCGGATTCTGTATCTCCCTCTCTCTGACCCTCCTCTGTTCATGCTGTCTCTCTCTCTCTCTCTCTCTCTCTCTCTCTCTCTCAGAAATAAAAAAAAAATGTTAAAAAATTAAAAAAAAAAAGAATTAGGAAAGTACGGAGCCATGAAAGCCAAGGGAAGAGCAGATTTTCAAAATATTGTCTGCTGTAATGAAGAGATGAACTAAGATCAGAGCATAAAGTAGTAATTGGTCTTAGACTAGGGCCCATTGGGAACCTAAGAAAGGTACCTTTCAGTGAAGTCCAGCTTGCTGGAGTGGGTTGAGGAGTGAATGAGTGGTAAGAAGTAGGGAAAGTGCTCATCAATTTTTCCTTTGTCAAATTTGGATAAGAAAATCAATAAAGGTCTGATGGTGTTAATGTAGCTAGAGAGAGTCTATGTGGCATGTTTGGAGAAAGTGGCAATAGTGGTTATCTTATTAAAAAGTGATAAAGGTAAAGAGGAGGATGAAGTTGATTTCTTTGAATCAGAGGGACAATGATTTAGTTGATTATAAAAAAGAAGTAGCAAGTAGTTTCTTTTTCAACAGTAGAGAACAAAAGTAGTTAAATAATTAGGGCATGAATGGGTAGAGAGCTAATAAAATTACACCTTAGTTGAAAAATTTTTTTAAATTCCCCTTTTAAAAATATTATTGTACATATATATTGAAATTATTATATATTTTTCATATTAATATTTTAAGATTTCAACATAACTAGTAATAGAGGAGCTGAGGTTTAGATACCAGTTCCCTCTGGCTCCAAAGTTCATATTTCTTCAGGTCTCCCATATCTGTCTCACGTTAAGAAGCTAATGAATCTCATGGTATAATCTTAATCAGGAACAAGAAATCTGCCCAAATTAGGAAGGAACTAGAAAGCCTTTATAACTAAAAGTCAAGGACTATCCAAAAAACTCCAAGGTCTTGTGCTTGGAATCTTGGTTGTACTTACTGTGTAATCATTTATATTTCCCTATACATTTCCCCTTGATAGCTACCATCACTCATAAACCATCATCTCAATGTTGACAGAGTAATGGGTCTATTGATATAATGACTGTTACTCACTATAAAACAGACGTATCTGAGAACTTGCTACAACCGTTCTGAGTTAACAGATTTTCTGTCCTACTTTTAGACATTAGACATCAATTGGACACATCAGGATTGTTAATAATATTTGTCTTACTAGCTACCTGTTAGGTCTTAGACAAGTAATGCAATCAGCGTAAGACTCACTTTTCCCATTAAAAAAAAAATGAAAGTGTTATTCTTTAGTTGATCCCTTCAATCAAAACTGCAGCAAATCTGGGGCACCTGGGTGGCTTGGTAAGTTAAGCCTCCGACTTCGGCTCAGGTCATGATCTCACAGCTTGTGGGTTCCAGCACCGCATAGGGCTCTGTGCTGACAGCTAGCTCAGAGCCTCGAGCCTGCTTGCAATTCTGTGTCTCCCTCTCTCTCTGACCCTCTCCTTCTCATGCTGTCTCTCTCTCTCTCTCTCTCAGAAATAAATAAGACATTAAAAAAATTTTTTAAATGCAGAAAATCTATAAGTTATCATGAAGTTGTGTGATAAAAGATGGTAGTTACCAGAGTAGTTAAAAATATCAAAGTTATTGGATATTTGATTTGCCATTGTCCTTTAATGATCTTGGTTGCTGTTCTTACAGATAGTTATAAAGCCCCCATATTATTTGATAAGCACAATATTTATTTGTTAGTTACCATTTAGGAATATGGTTCCAAAGGATCCATAGCAGTGTAGTCTGTCCTCTACCTTTTTGATTGTTGACTAGTTTATTTCTTCTTTGGTTTATAGGCTTATTCACGAGAAATTATTATGTTTCACAGATATTATGCTAGGTTCTTTGAAGAAAATACAAATGGAGAATAAGGCCCTTTCTTTCATACAAGAAAGACTTGTTCAGAGAATTTATAAGGCACAAGAGATTTATATTTCAATATAGAATATGGTAAACACTTTAAGGCAAGTATAGGCATAGTGATACAAATGCTCTTTCAATTAATATCAAGTTATTGAGCACTATTATGACTCAGGCATTGTTTCTAGTCCATGCACCTGCAGCCTTGACTATCTCTAGGATCTTGTTAGAAATATAGAATATCAGGCCCAAACTTAGCCATACTAATTTAGAACCAATGTTTTAATATAATCCCTAGGGTACTCATACGTTAAATCTTAAGAAACACTGATCTAGTTCAGTTTTTCTCAGAGTGAAATATAAGCACCATCTACAACAGAATCCTGGATTCTGGGATCCTATACCTAGGAATTCTGTCAGTCTGTTTGTAGTGGGAACCTGGATCTTTATGGAAACAAAATTATTCCCATGTGATTTTTTTTTTTACCATATTTGGTTTGAGAACCACTGATTTGGGTTTTGGGGTTGCAAAGCTGGGGATTTAAGGAAATTGGCATAAAATTGGGAAGGTGATTGAGGCCAACCATGGCTGGATTGGTTTGGATCAAAGAAGATGGTTTGGATATAGACAACTATTTAAATGTGTATTGATCATTGCAATGCAGGCATCTTAAAGAAGGAGATTAATATTAAGAAATCTTCCGTTTGACCAAAGATAAGTTCTGGTTGGATATATCAAAAGCATTGCTTTTGGGATCAAAATATGTTTTATATTGGTGTATTAATTTCCTAGGGCTGCCATGACTAATTACAACATGCTAGGTGGGTTATAAAACAGAAATTTATATGCTCACAGCTGTACAGTGTAGAAGTCTGAAATCCAGGTTTAGGCACATCACTGCTCACTCCAATAACATCAGGCAAAAATTCTTCCCAGCGTCTGAGATCTTCTGGTGGTTGTTGGCAATCCTTGGCCTTCTATGACTTGGAGATGCTTGAGGCAATCTCTGCCATTATCTGCACATGGCATTCTCCCCTGTGTGTCTTTCTTTGTTCAAAATTCCTCCTCCTTATGGGTATATCAGTCATATTTGATTTAGGGTTCACTATAATCTAGTATGGCCTTATATTAATTTTGTTGCATCTGTAAAGAATCTATTTATAAGTAAAGTAACACTCAGTTTCTGGTGGAAAGGAGTTTTAGGGGACATTAACTCAACGTAGCTGATATTCTAATGAGACATATGCAGATGCATGTGAGTGGCAAATCACTTATACACTGTTATTTTTTTAAGTTTATTTCTTTTGAGATAGACAGCACACACACATGAGCAAAGAGGGGAAGAGACAAAGAGGGAGAGAGAGAATCCCGAGCAGGCTTCGTACTGTCATCACAGAGCCAGACTCAGGGCTCAAACTCACAAACTGTGAGATTATGATCTGAGCCAAAACCAAGAGTCAGATGCTTAACTCACTGACCCAGGAACCCCCACTTATACACTATTATTTTTTTTCTTTGCAAAATGTAATTTACTAATATACCGTACATTTCAGAAAATTTGTGGGAGTAATGTGATTTCTCTAATATTACTCAAGAAATAAAGAAGTGGTACTTATTTTATATTGGGAGATAAAATTTGTCTTCATGGTTGTAAGAACCCTATGTGTTTTAGCAAATATTCCTCATTAATTTTGTATTTGTATCCCATAAGCCATCACATGTAAGTTGTAGATGAGAAGTGAGGAAGGTTTTTGGGGCTCCTGGGTGGTTCAGTCAGTTAAGTGGCAGACTTCGGCTCAGGTCATGATCTCGCAGTTCGTGAGTTCAGGCCCCACGTGGGCTCTGTGCTGACAGCTCAGAACCTAGAGTCTGCTTCAGATTTTGTGTGTGTCTCTCTCTCTGCCCCTCCCCCACCCATGCTCTGTCTCTATCTATTAAAAATAAATAAACATTGAAAAAAAATTTTAAAGTAAAGAAATGAGGAAAGTGTATCCTGATTACATGGCAGCTACTTCTGGCTCTTGTGAAAGAAAGATAAAATATCTTCATAACGATGACTAGTTTATTTTTGTCTTTCACATGATGAATAAAATACACTAGATTGCATATGATGTTTCAAAATAACATGATTAGCTATAATTAACCTGTTAATTAGTAAGTGAATTTACTGGTTTCACAGGTTGCAGGATAATTACACATTATAGAGAGTCTACCATTCTAGATAAATAATGCAGGTTCAGTAAATACCTCTTGATATAAAAGACACTGAACTATATGGTAGAACAGTTCTTACTAGTGAGAAGTGATAGATAGTAGATAATAAAGTAAATTTCTGTGATGTATTTGAGCTTTTCAGAAATGCTTTATATAAAAATTTTAAGGGTCTTTTTATAAATATACAATATATAGGCAAAGGCTAAGAATTAAAAGATAATAGAAAGTAACTACAACAAAATTCAGTGTTTGGCAATACAGTGTGGATTGAGACATCTCAGGCTAGTAATATACATGGAATTGGACATGAAATCTTTGCTTAACATTACAGCTTTCAAAGTGTACAACATAGAGATACAGAATTAGAAATATTAAACCAGTGGAACAAATCATAGCATTTGAACATGCATTAGCTGTGGTTGAAGGAAAATTAAAAATTAACTGGTGAGAAATTACTAATTTGGAGGTACACAGGTTTAGACACTCAAATTATAAGGTGTACATGCATAGCAAACACTAAACTGAGAAATTAACTGAAAACAATAGCACTGGGAGAAGAGGGTTCTCCTGCATTCCAGGCTGCCCAGAATTCCCTAAGGAAAGGAAGTCCTGCTGCTCATGAATACACAATAAGCAATTACAAAACAGCAAGAAAATTGTCCACTGTGTAAAATAAAATGAAATAGTACTACATTCCCAAGAAATCTAGTACAAAATTTAAAATGTGGATAAGGACTATAAAATAAGTATAACTAAATGATTAAAAAGGTAGATAAAGATACAGAAATTATGCAGATTGAAAGAAATACCATTTAAAAAAAGAAATATACCCAAGGAATATCTAGAAATAAAACTGTAGTTCACGAAATTAAAATGGATGATTTAATAATAGTTCAACTTCCTTCTTCCTGAATAACATCTCAGCATTTTTAAGGAGAGTCTGCCAGTAGTTGTATATAAAATTCTACATGAACAGCATTTTCACTTAGCATTGAAATACTATAATTCAGATAGTCTTCTGGCCTCCATAAGAAAGAAGGACTTAACATAAGAATCAAACTTGAACAAATAGATCAATAAATATGTAGGCACTTTAAAAAGCATGGGATAAAGAAAAATAGTAATACCCATGTTTATATTTCAGAGTTTTAAATAAGAACAAAGCTAAATTTATAAACAACAAGGTAAAGCTAGGTATTTTCTTGAGGGATGATAACGATGATGATTTACTTTTCATTTAATTATGTCAAATATACACATAAAATTTAGTATACAATCATTAAAATTTACTAAGTACCATGATCAAAGAGTTTTACATAAAACTTGATTAATCTGTTTTTTAAAGGTGAAGATTAAATATGACAGGATGATACAATTAAATATGGCAGAGATGGTTGAAATAAACTCAAATACTTAATTTAATCCAAAAATAAATGAATTAAATTCAGACAATAAACACATTTAAATTGGATTTAAAAATACAGCTTTATATTTGTTTACAAGTGATTTATCTGAAACATGACACAGAAATTGAAATGATGTACCAGTTGGTACTAAGAATATACTATCAGAAATAACACTGGTGACACATATTACTATTAGTTTTAAAAAATAGATTAAGACAAAACACATTTTAGGGATAAAAGGATCACTTTATAGTGAAAAAGAAAAGAAAAAAAAAGAATACAACTTCACTGAAATAATATAACAATTTGAAAACTGTAAACCCCTAACAGAATAACCTCTGACTAAGTAGAATCTGAATAAGTAGAATCTAGAAATTAAAAAAGAAACTAACATTTTATTACATTCTATTCTATAATTGATTGAAAAAAAAAAACAGACATGAAAATCCATGAGGCAGGGTTCCTTCTCATAACAGAGGAGGAGGGAAGTAGCCCCCTGCACAAACCCCTAGCAGATAACAAGCACAAAAACTAGATAAAATTTTTGAAAATAATTATTTATAAAACAGGAATGCATTGAATTCCTGATAGACCTCCAAAGGAAGTTTAGTCTCAAAAACCTGCAACCAGAGTGGTAAGAATTATGAATTTGTCACTTGCTGGTCCAATGGCCCAACTTCCGTGATGATAGTTATGGAAAACTATGGAAGGAAAAATTCACAGCTTGTTTGGCTAGAGATATGTGAGATCAGAAGTTCATAGCCAGGAGAGAGTTGAAAATGTAAAGAGAAAATTCTAGCAGCACAGTTATCCCGTGAGTGAGACCCAATTCCCAACATAAACTGCCTACATCCCTGCAGCTAGAGACTGGAGATAAATCTGCTCATGACAGAGCTACATGAAGCCAGATCTGTAAGTTTGATGCATTCCTTATCTGAGTGTATTCCCCAACCATGCTCTGCTTGAGCAGCAAAAAGATTGACATGAGAAAGTGGAGAGTCCATAAGTGGCAAAGCAGCTGGAAATGTAGGAGGAATCCCCAGAAGCAAGGAAACCATAGAGAAGGAGAGTCTATCTTGGTTCAAAGAAGATCCACAGAGAGCCAGGATTAAAAAGCATAAGAACAGAATAAAATGTTCAGCAGCTGCATATCAAGGAAAAAATAATTTCCAGTTTGAACCCAGGTATGTTAAAGGCCTACTATTGCAAAACCAAGAATCCACAGAATATGACACAGTCACAGACTACTATAATGTATAGCTGCACTGTCCAATTTTTTAACAAAAAACCTGTTAGACATGTATGTACGGGTAAGGTGACTCATTATGAGGCAAAATAATAACCAATAGAAACAACTTTAGTAGCACCTGGGTGGCTCACTTGGTGAAGTGTCCAACTTGGGCTCAGGTCATAATCTCATTGTTCTTAGTTCGATCCCCATGTCAGTCTCTGCACTAACAGTGTGGTGTCTGCTTGGGATATTCTCTCTCCCTCTCTCTGCCCCATTCCCTACCTCCCCCCAAATAAATAAATAAACTTAAAAAAAAAGAAACAAATCTAATGATGTTGGATTTAGGAGACAGATGCCAGTGCATGTAACTTAAAAATGTTTACAAAGTGAAAAAAATTATAGTATCAGTAAATGTAGATGAGGAACCTAAACTGAGAAATAGGAATTCTATAAAAATAAGGTAATTCAAGAGCTAAAAGTAGAAATCATAGAAAAGATAATCTCTAGTTGGAATCAATGTCCAGATTGATGAAGACAGAAGAAGGAACATATGAACTGGAAGATAGATTAACAGAAATTACTCAATCTAAAGAACAGAGATTTAAAACATTGAAGACAAATGAATAGATTCTCCTAACTTATCAGGAAAACTAGATGTAACTTCAATTCCAGAAGGAGGGAACAGAAAAAATAATGAGTAGAAAATATATATAAAGAAATAATAGCTGAAAACTTCCAAAATGTTAATTTACAGATTTGAAATGTTCAACAGAGGTGAATTTAAGGAAATTACTCCTAGGCAAATTGTAAACAGTGATGAAAGTCAAATATAGAGAAAATCTGAAAAAACAAAATTATAGGTTACATACAGAGAAAAATGATAAAATAGCACTGACTTTTTATCAGAACCTATGGAATTCCAAATTTTTTAAAACAGTTTGAAAGTGCTAAAGTAAAAAAAAAAAATCTCAGCCAAGAATTCTATATCTAGAAAAGCTATCCTTCAAAAATGAAATTAAAATGAGGACATTTTTAGATTAAAACAGAAAAAAAGAAAACTATTGCCCGTTTCTAAGCTAAAGAAAGTTCTTTGGTCTAAAGGAAAAGGACATCCAATGAAAATTCCTATCATAAGAATAAATGAAGAGCATCAAAAATGGCAAATATGTAGGTTAAAAATATTATAGTTTCATTTTCATTTAACATCTTAAAAGGCAGATAAATAAGCAAAAATTATACGTGCAATTTAAGGGCTTTTAAGTAATATAAAACAATAACACTTTTAGGAAAAAATGACCTCAGATTAGTCAAAGATTTATACAGATACAGAAATACTTCATCACAATTAAAACTTCTATACAACCAAAGACCCTATTAGGTAGATGCATAAGTCACAGACTAATAGACAATAATCACCATACATATATCTTAAATACATTTTTATCTAGAATGTATAAATATAGATTTCAACACAATAATAAGATAACAACCCAATCAAAAAGGACAAAGGCTTGAATAGACACATCACAAAAGATACATAAAAAGCCAGTAAGTATATGAAAAGTTGCTCAACGTCATTAGTCATCAGTGAAATGCAAGCTAAAAAAAATGATGAGACAATCCCACATACACACAAGAAAGGTTAAAATTAAAAACCACTGATGATGCCAAATGCTGATGAGGAGAATGTGGAATTACTGCTGTTAGTAGTATGAAGTTTTAAAACTACTTTGCAAAGCAGTTTAACAGTCTTAGTTAAACATACACCTACTCTATGGCACAGAAATTCCATTCCTAGGTGTTTATCCAACAGAAGCTAAAACACATGCCTATAAAAGGACAAAATTATGCTTTCCAGCTTCACACTGAAAATGGCCAGCTCCACAGTGAAAAATTGTCCATCAACCAGAAGATGGATAAACAATGGTGGTATAATTAAATATGGATGATTACACTGCACTTTAACAAATACATTAAGTAGAACATGTATAACTGATGAATCTCAAACATATGTTGAGGGACAGAAGCCAAATGTGAAGAATATATACTGGATAATTCCATTCATATGAAATTTGAGTATAAGCATAATTAAACTCTAGTGCTACAAATCAGAATTTGGTTACCTTTTGGGTGGGAAGGGATTGATAGAAAGGGATGTGAGAGATTTAGAGTGATGACAATATTTTATATCTTAACCGAGGTGGTAGTTAGATGGCTATAGACAATGAGTTCTATGATTCATCAAAGTGTATGTAAATTTTATGCTAATAGTGTTTCTTCATGTGCCTATAAACTCATCTTTTTAAAAATATTTATTTATTTTGAGAGAGAGAGCGTGCATCACGAGCAGGGCAGAGGCAAAAGTAGAGAGAAGGAGAGAATCAGAAGCAGATTCCACACTCAGTGTAGACCGGGACTTGGGACTCCATCTCAGGACCTTGAAATTAGGACCTGAGCCAAAATCAAGGGTCAGCCACTTAACTGACTGAGCCACCCAGATATCCATAAAATTCTTATCTTTATTTATCAGTGTGAAAGATTCAAGTCTCAAAAATCACATCTCACTGCTTTCCATCACTTGATTTATATAGTTAATATAGAAACAAACCTTTCTTCTTTGGCTTGTTTGGCTTTTTTTATCTTTTATGTCTTAATTTTCTTGGTAAC
This sequence comes from Hyaena hyaena, assembly GCF_003009895.1. Classification (NCBI taxonomy): domain Eukaryota; kingdom Metazoa; phylum Chordata; class Mammalia; order Carnivora; family Hyaenidae; genus Hyaena; species Hyaena hyaena. The sequence continues at coordinate 21,524 of NW_024082422.1, forward strand.
TTAGGTCCAGTTAGGTTTTTTGTCTGTAGGATATGGATTTGATATCTTTCATTATGTGACATACTTGGGTATCATTCTAGATGGGTTATACTCAAGGTTTTTTCCTTATTTAATTTAATTTAATAATTTGCGCTAGAACCCAACAGTTCTTTTCCAGCTCTTTAATATAGATCATTTTTAAGAAAAGTCATTAATGCCTATCACTGATTGCTCAGACTTGATCAATGCATGACATTGTCCTAATTGTAGCATAAAGTAGCTTTCAGTCTGAGCTCCATTATCTGTTGGTGTCTCCAAATAGTCTTTCAATCATTGGTTTGGTAGTCTGTGTGCCTAGGAGCCCATGTGGCCTTATGCTTTTTAGATCATTTTCACATGTCATGTTTCTGCCTCTGAACCCCACTAAATACAGTTATTTTTGTCATCTCCTATTTGGTATTTTCTCAGACTCATAAAGTCACTTTTTTTTCAGATTGCACAACACTGACATCTTTATTAAGCAAATATTTGTTGAATCCCACTCCATCACTATTAGAATTCTAGCAAATGAAACCAAATAGGAATCTGTCTTCAAGATGAAGTTTTCTCCTGAAACCTGCTCCCTTAGCTTTGCCCATAAGAATTTGCTTCTGCATTGAGGATTCTGCCTACCAATCCGGGTCCCCTCTTTTTTTCCAGTTTTATTGAGAAATAATTGCCATAACACCACTGTTCAAGTTTAAGGTGAACAACATGATAGCTTGATTTACCTAGACTGTGAAACGATTACCTTAAAAGATTTAGTTAACATCCAACATTTCACATAGCTGCAATAAAAAGAAAAGAAAAAAAATGTTCTTTCTGGTGAGAACTTCTAGGATTTCTTTGACTTACTTCCCTTCTGTCCTTCATAATCATAAACTAATCCCATCACCTTTTGTACTAAGCCTGCATGCCTAGCTTCTGATGCCCAGCCTTCCTGCACTGGAATCAGAACAAACAGATCTGCCAAGATGTCTGGTCTCTGACAGCTACACCATGCCTGGTCACCTCCTGTTTCTTCCATCAGATGCTCATCTTTTCCCTTTCACAGGAAGCCTAACTTGAATATAGTGGATTGCTTTCCTTATCTAATCAAAAGCAGCTTCTTGAGATGTGATTTATCATACTATTCCATTTTTAATCGTTTTCTTAGCACAGTGACTTTTTTCAGAGGAAGGGCGGAGGTAGGAGGGAGAATCTTGATCTCACATGGTGCTCAGTCTCAGGACCCTGAGATTATGACCCTGAGATCATGACCTGAGCGGAAACTGAGAGTCAGGCACTTAACCCACTGAGCCACACAGGAGGCCCAGCATTACAGCTTTTTAATGTTCTCCAACACGGTAAAATCTTAGATTGCAAGTACTCGTTCTGTGAGTGTTCTGCAAAATAAGCAAACATTTCTAATACATTTTAACTTGACAAACGAGCAGTGTTTTGCAATATTAGTAGTCCGTGGTGCTGAATGTCACATGATCAAAACTGAGCCAGTGGTTCTTGAAATTCGCTTTGATATACAAGTGTTTTGAATTACAAGCATGTTTCCGGAACAAATTATGCTCGCAAACCAAGGTTTACTATTTTTGCGTTTGTTTGGTTTCCCTCACTAGAGTTCATAAGCAACATTAGAGCAAGTCATTTTTCTTATTCACTAGAACAGGGGATAGGGAGTTAGTATAAATACTTATTAAATTAAACCTTAGTGCAGCTGCAGATTAATCAAACAAGAGACTATCTTTCTGAGTCTCAGTTTCCTAAAATGGCAAATGGGGATGATAAAAATAACTGTACTTAGAGGTGTTATGAACAGGAAATATAACATGTGAAAGTGAACTTAAAATTATAAAATGTCTAACATGCTCTTATTTTAAGTTACTTTCCTGGCCATGTTAAAAAGCGTATACATTCAGGTGTTACCCTGAAGTTGCTCTAAGGCACTTAAAAATAAGAAAACTTAAAAATAGTAATGGCATTTTAATATTCCATAATACTAAATAGATACAGGATTAAAATAAGATATACTTCTAAATATGTAGGAATTCCACTTACTTAGATACTCAAGTCATGGGGCAACATGAAGTGTTGGAAAATTGTAGAGCCCTGCTGAGTTTCTCCAATGTCTGGTTGTCAAGTTCTAGCTAAAGGCAGAGCCCAGGTCAAGATAGCCTCCCTTGTTTGACCATGTGAGGCTGTCCCAGGATGAATGAGGGCAGAATGAGGGCAGGCCAGGCCTTTTGGTGCAAGGAATGGTAGACAGAGGTCTTTAGATATAAGGACAACAGGAACAGTTTTCTGAGATAATTAAACAACTTTGAATAACAAGGTTTCTAGTGGTTAATTATTCTTAATTCCCCTTCACCTTCCTTTTCTCTATGTGGCTCCTTAAGCATTTTCATGTTACTCCTTATAGCATTTACCCATGGCTGGCATGGGTCCTAAAATGATATTCTATCTTAATTTCCAATGTCTCATTACCCAGCAGTCAGGAGACTCTCAGGATGAAATAGCCTAATATATTAATTATAATTTATATGCAGATGACTAACAGTTACTATCTTTAATTCTCTCCTCTGCTTTTCTTGGGATGGGGGAAATGCACCCATCAACCCAAGCGAATGAATTCTAGAAATTTCAGGTGTTAAGAGAGGAAAATGTGAAAGAAGCGAGTAGAAAGAGAAACACTTTTAGGACTTAAGAATAACAAGTTCAGAGTAATTTAATCTGTTATCAGTACTAATACTACAAGCCAACAACAACCAAAGCTCTGATTTAATGAGTAATATATATTTATGGTTATCTTTTTAACTTGTCTCCAGTCATGCCCTATGATAACCATGTTATATGTAATGACATTGAAGGGCAGAGTGTTAAGTCACAAATCTGAAATTTCACATCCCATATAGACATAGTTGAATGGAGGCAGAGATGCAAAATTTGCGTTCTATTAAAGTAAAACTTTATCTTCCCAGAAGATTTCAAGTTGTGACACAGATCCACCTGTACCTGGATAATAAGATACTGTTTTTAAAAAGTCAATATCAATACAGTACCAATGATCTGGAGGAAAAGAAGGGTTAATTCTAAATACAGACATTCACTCCCCTTGAAACAAACAGCATGTTCAGAAATTTAGAATGCCTAGGGATTGTTCCTTTGAGGTGAATTCTTTGTATCATACTGATTGAGGCATAAGTCCTTCCAAAATTTGTACCTAAGTAACGATTGTTGTTTTTGTTTTTGTTTTTTTCAAAAGTGTCTTTTCCCTAGAGTACCCCCCTCCCCACAGTGGTAGAGTATTCCGTTTTTGAAAAACTTTATAAAGAGGTTAATGATGTTGGCCACTCTGCATCATAAAGTTCTGATGATATATTCAGCAAATAGCAGTTTTTAATGAGCTCAGTTGCCTCAAAGATAAAAGTATGTTAAGGTATCCAAGATGATAAAGTATGCATTGTGAAGCACTAATCATAATGGCTTAATTAGATGTTAATGTGGATTTTACGTTCATTAGAATTTAATGGTAACTGAATTTTTAAGTGTTCAGTTAGTCAGCAATTTCTAACATCCCAGTTCTGGTGAGGAGATATTTTCAAACCTGGAACTCGGTGAGAGAGTTGGTGTCCGTGTAAATTATACCCAAAAGAGAAAATTCCCATTTCTCAAGTCTACATTTCATGCCAAGTGATAGCAGGTGGTGAAGTCAGACAGGGCATGAATAACACACCCTGTATTTATGACCAGTCCTATTTATGACCAGTCCTATTTATGACCAGAAGGTAGCAGCTGCCATCTGGCATAATTTTTGGAGGGTATTGAAAGGTCATTGTGACCAAAATATCGATTTAGTGTTATTTTGTGATTTGGAGTCAGGTAACATTTATTGAGCTATAACTATATGGCTGGTGCTCTCTCAGAGGATTTCACATATGCTATCATTAAAAAAAAAAAACAAAAAACAGTTGTAACACAAATCCTGTTTTTACCTTTGTTTATTAGATCTACAGTTTAAGGCCTGGGGAAGCTAAGAAGTTGTTGAACATACCCAGGACAATACCTAGACAATATGTAGTTAAGCTGAGTTAGATACACCTCCTCAAATTCCAAGTACAGAATATAAAATTCTCATGGATACTGTCACTAGTCACAGGTCTTCTAGAAATAGGGGCATTTTGCCTAGTTTCTGCTACAGGGACACTTAAATAGGGGAGCACATCATAATATGCTAATTTCAGCTCTGAAAAGCAATCTTATAAACCAAAGTATGTTATGGATTATCTAAGGCTCTATGTATAAAACTTAACTAACATACTGACAAAACAGAGCCTGATCAATGATGGACAGCATGGATAATTAACTAACTCTAAACTATTAGATAGAAAAGACTATTATAAGAGACATATGTGTCTTCAAATATTTGGAAGGAATATAAGGAATGTTTTATATGTTGCAGTAATAAGAGAATAATAATACATGGTTAGAGATGTCTAAAATATAATGTGCTCCCAGGAAGGTAGGAGTGCCCCAGAAATGTCCAAGAGAAAGCTGAGTAAATGCTTCACAGTAATGTGGAAGGATTCAGCAAGCAATGTATTGCTTGAGTTATAGAAGTTTTAGCTTTTCCCTCCAACTACTATACACTACAATCATGAATAATCTGTTAAATTTTTTAAGAGAAAGTTTTGTAAAGCTTACACCAGGATGGAGCTCAAGAGATTTTTAAAGCTTCACTGAAGATAGTCCAGGTGAACTTGCATGGCTCAGCACGATTTGAGGCCACTCACAAGAGCTGGCTGAAAAAGTAAATGCTATATACAAAAAAACTGTGAAGTGTAATGTAAGAACCAACTAGAATTCTCCTGACCGATAGAATTTCTCATTCTCTTTGTCATGGAGTCTGAAATTTTAGCCTTATTGACATATGTGATTGTTTCTTAAAGGCTGGTTGATATCTTCTAGGATTTCTGTTAAAATGTACATACCCTACAGGAGAGTGACACCATAAGCTTTCATCAACTAGCATTTTGAAGAAGTATGACAGTTGCATCAGACTCCAGCTCTGGGGGAATATGGCACAAAATTCATACCGAAAACTCTGAGGAGAGGGTCAAAAAAGGGAGAAGAATTAAAAAACAGATTGAAAAGCACAGATGGAAAGTTACAAAGGCAAAGTTTTTAGAGGAACTTCGGGATTAGTATTTCTCAATAATTCCTTTAATGTGAACGTGAACTCTTCAAAAGCTACCTCTGAAGCTAGATGGCACGTGTACTAACACACCACATTTTCTCATTAAACAAAATGTATATTCATTACTGACCACACACACATTTCCTCACACAATTCAAGGCATGCTTATTTCCTTTTTAAAAGTAATTTTGAAATATGATCTATATACAGAAAAGAACAAGTATCTGGGTTCATAAAGTAAACACACATGCATAAATACAACCCTAATCAAAGAATAGATTATATGATTTTAAGAAGCTCCTCTCCAGTGTACTCTGAGTTATTCTCTCCTTTCCTCCTCAAAGAGACTATTGTATGATATCTAGCACCCTATCTGAATGTAGTATGTTTTCAACTTTCTTAAAATGGAATAATTTGTCTTCAGTTTATCTTTCTTTTCTGTACAATATGTTTGTTAAGATTCCCCCATGTTCTTTCTTTAGTGTGTTCATTTTCACTTATGTACTGTTTTACCGTATGAATGTACCAAGTCTTATCTATTATTTCTAATCTTTGTGATTTAATCGGAGGGATTTTCACACAACATCTCAGCAGAGCAGACTTTTCTATTGAGAAATTGACAAGATATCTATAAAACATATGAAAGCTCAAATGATCACGAATGGCCAAAGCAATTTGTAATAGAATGACGTTAGAGGACACCACCACCTGATTTTATGATTTACCACGGTATCACAACAATTGAAGCATTAGTGAAAGAAGTGACTTTTAATGGAACAGAACTGGGAATTGAGGGATAGTTCCACATGTGTATGGCCAATTGACTTTCAACAAAAGCATCAATGAAATTCAATGAAGAAGTGAAAGTATTTTCAAAAAACGAAGCAGCAGTAATTGGATGTCCATGTGGGACAATTGAATTGCAGCCCTTACCTTGTATCTTAACAAAAGTTAAGTCAAAATGTAAAAGTTAACACTGCAGTAGGTCTAGAAAAAACTTTGCCACTGTGGCTGGACAAATATTTCCCAAATAGTATACAGAAACACAAACTATAAAAGAAAACATCATATATTGTGTATCATTAAAATACAAAAGTTTTGTAAAAATACAAAAATAAAAAAGAAACAAACTTCTTTTTGAAAGGCACCATTAAGAAAATGAAAATGAAATCCTAGACTGATGGAAATATATTTGCAATACATGTAGCTGACAAAAGATTTGTAACAAAAATATATAAGACACTTACAACTTAGAAGAAGATGACATAATATAAAAATGGGCAGAAGAGGGGCGCCTAGGTGGCTTAGTCGGTTAAGCATCCAACTTCGGCTCAGGTCATAATCTCACAGTTCGTGGGTTCGAGCCCCACATCAGGCTCTGTGCTGACCACTAGCTCAGAGCCTGGAGCCTGCTTCTTATTCTGTGTCTCCCTCTCTCTCTGACCCTCCCCTGCTCACGCTCTCTCTCTCTCAGAAATAAATAAAACATTAAAAAAATTTTTTTTAAATAAAAAATGTGCAGAAGGATTAAACAGAAATAACACAAAGGAAAATATCCAGAGAACAAAAAAATACGTGAAAGAGACAATCAACATTAGTCATCAGGAAAACCCACACTAAACACTTAGTAAGATTACACTATTCATCCTTTCAAAGTTCTAAAATGTAAAAGAATGATAGTTTCAAGGCTAGAGGAGGCTGTGGAACCAAGGGATGCATAAGAAGCAGTATAGAGAAAAGAAATGAAATTTTCAGTTCAGGTTAGATAATTTTGTAGATTTTGGACTTATGCAACTAAATACACATAGTCCCTCACTTATAATGGTTTGAGTTATAATTTTTTTTTAGATTTCTGAAAGTGCAAAAGCAATATGCATTCAGTAGAAACTGCACTTCGAATTGCAAAGTTGAAACTTCTCCAGGACTAGCAATATGTGGTACCATTCTCTCTCATGGTACCAGGTAGTGGTAATGAGCCATCACTTCCAGTCACCCTCGTCAACCAAGATAAACAACCAATAACACACAACCATTCTGTACTCATTCATCCATTCTGTTTTTTACTTTAAGAACAGACTTTAATGAATTATATGAGATAGACAACACTTTGTTATCAAATAGGCTTTGTGTTAGATGATTCTGCCCAACTGTAGGCTCATGTAAGCATTCTGAGTATGGTTGAGGTAGGCTAGGCTAAGCTATGATCTTTGTTAGGTTAGGTGCCTGAAATGCACTTTCAACTTAATATTTCCAACTTAAAATGGGTTTGTTGGGATGTAACCCCATGGTGAGTTGAGGACACCTCAGTTTGTCACTTCACAGATGATAGCAATGAACCTTTAATGGTTGTGGGGGCAGGAGGTTGTAAAAATGTGCTAAAGATATATGACTTATTTTTCATACCAATATACAGGTGAGAGTAAAAGTATTCCTGAACATACATTTATAAACAAGTTTTTCTAGTAATCTTTTGAAGCAACAAATGAGTTTTTAATTAATTCTCTTACTTCTTAAATAAAAATCAAATTATCTTGAAACTATGTCCTTATTTATGCTTCTGTCTATTTATCTGTGAATACAGCTCTATCTTATAACCACATATGCTTATCTATATGTAGGAATGGAATAATGAGGCACTTTAACTGTTTCCTTCTGCAATTTTTGCGTGGTTTGCATTTTTCCTGCCAAAATCATGTATTTAGTAAATCAACATGTATGCAATATGAAAATATAAATAAATTGTTATATTTTAGTGGAATAATCTGTGCCTTACATTGCAAAAGTAAAAGCCATAATGAGATACAGGGAAAGGAAATTTCGAGCAGTATTCAAGCACTTGATACATGGTTTCTACAAGCTTTCCTTTGCCTCTAGCTATTTTCAGTATATCTTGCTAATCTGTGGCCTCTCTCACATTCTAAATGTGATTTTGACTTAGTCACTCTGATCCTGGTATAAGACTTATTTTGCAATTTTAAGCCAGCTCATCTGTTAGATTCTGGACCTATTTATTTTATTTTGGACAAATACCCTGGGTCTCACTACTTCAATGATGACACTTAGCTAGCGGTCACTCCCCATCGCTCTCTCTCCCTGGTCAAGTCACTAAGCCTCATTTTCATTATCGTAAAATGGAAATCATAACACTTCCTCCAAGTGCTGTGAAGAACTTTATTTGTAAACACAGGAGCATTATAAACCAATTTTCACATTAGGGACTCAGGAATAGAAAACTAGGAAGGATACAAAAGAGGAACATCAAACACCATAGTTGAAATTTGGACAAATTACTTAGCAAAATGGTATCTAGCCTTTTTATAAACATTCAAATATCACTGTGACCAGAAGCATCTTTATTCAAAAATCCCCCAAGTACACAAAAAGTCTAAATATAATTACAGTTGTAAAACAATGTCATCTTAATCTTTTCCCCACTTATTGGAAATTTGATTTAACACCAAACCTCAAGAGGGAAGGCAGGGTGGGTAGCAAAAGAAATTTCTCTAAGAGAGCCAGTCATTAAAAAAACATTGTTAACAATTGTTCTGGCCTACTTCTCATATTTTTATCTGGCTTCTAGCCCAGATTTGCACAAATCACTAATAATGCCCAAAACAATTCATGAATATAGAGAAATGAAAAAAAAAAAAAAAAAAGAAGAAGAAAAGAAAAAAGGGGCAAAAAAAAGGAAAAGTGAACTCAAGGGAAAAAATAACATCAGTTTTTAATTACTGGGGCACTAATGAAGACGGTGAATCAAATAAACAGTTTGTTCTCAAAGTGTTATCATGCAACACACAATAAAATTGAAAGTTCCTGAAGTAACATTTCACAGCAAGTAAAGGAAAATGTCCTATAACAGTCCTTGAAAGAAGAAATGCATTAGTATTTTGCTTTATTATTCCTGGTTGCAGGTTCCAATCTAATCTCCATAGAAATGGAATTCCAATTGGGCCTCAGAGATATCTTACAAGCGCACTATCATCCCAACTTGAGAGAGAAATTCAAGTTAACTGAAATTCAGTTTATTCTCGTGGGAACAGTTTGGCTGAACTAGTAGGAGGGACCAAATCCAAGTCCTTAAATGTGGCCTGGATGAATTCTAAAATAAACCAAACGAGCTAATATTAGAATACCAAGAAATACAGTTTGTTCTTCATCCCTCCATCCCTCTCACCTCCCACATATGTGTCTTCTGTTTCTTTTCTCATTATTTCTATCCTCATCAGCTTCTTCTATCTCTCCTTTCATTTTCTTTCACATAGATGAAGTGATTAGGAAGATGATGAAGACAAAAATGCCCCTACAGTACACAAAGATTCAGGCATTTTTAGAAACAATAAAGTATATATTTAACCACAACTCTAACACAGAGACTCTGTCTCTAAGGTATCCATGGAAACACGGTTTTTATTTTTATTTCAACAAGCTCCTTTTGATTACCAGGAATAACATTTTTTTCTCAAATATTGATGATACCATTTTTTAAGTTTTTCTTCTTTTTTCTCTTTTTAACTAGAGTGCAACAAGATCATTTAATTGTATTTGAACACGTTGTTTGATTTGACAGTTCCCTTTCAACTGTGTGTTAGAAATTTCGTGTTTTCCATTTTAAAACATTTGGCAGTAGAAGTTTTTTTTTTCTTCCCCCACACAATTGCAGATATAGTAATTCAGTCAAGTTGAGTAAACTTATTATTTTGGTGAGCTTCAAGAATTTTTCTGTGTACTAAGAATGATTTTTAAAGCTTTGGCACTTTGGGAGTCAGAGTAGGCTATAAGGGGTGGGTCTGCCACTTAATATGGGCAGGTTGTTGAAAAGCTAGTAGTTCAGTTTCTCCAACTGTGAAATGATTTGATAGTGAAGACCAAATGCTCTCAAAAAAATGGAGCTCCTAGAACAGTAGTTCCCTATGGCAGACACCCTTTGAATGGCCATCCACCTCAGCCAATCCTTTTCTTCTGAAGTCAGCTCTGAAGACACAATGGGGGACTTCCAGGCACCATTTCTTTACCACCCAGTCTTGTTCTTGGATTAAGCTGATGAATTTGTGACTTTGACCTGAGTCAATTAGATTCTTTCAGAAAATAGGCTTAGGAATAGGGAGGGCACAGACCTTAGGAGCTATGTGATCTGAATCATGTTACAAGAAAACTCATAAGGGAGAAGAAAGAAAAGTTCTTGCTTCTGAGGCTTCCAGAGCTGGCATAGCTCCTTATCTCCTGATTCCGTCTCTGATCTCATGATAAACCACAGTTATCCTGTCCTATCAATATTTATGCTTTTTTTTTTTTTCTTGAGCTAGCAAGAGGTTCAGGTGCTTTTAAAAAACATTAACACATAAATATATATAGAAGAATATGTTATAGAAATAGACCTTTAGGGAAATGTGGGCTACTTAGAATTGAAGACATGTATGTGGAAAGGTGAACAGATTATCATCTATGTTACTGGAAGGAAACTAGGGAACTGGAAACAGCCCATTAAGGTATTGCTGGAGGATGACGTTCTAGGAGAGTTGACCCCATAGAAGATACTGAAAGAGAAACAAATGCCCATTCTTGCGGAATTGGATGGCTGCTCCTGACTACACTGTAGAATTTCTGCAAATCAGTGTTCTCTTGCCTTCTTTAGCAGTCCAACTCACTAAAAAACAAATACAGATATTTATTTGTTTAGATTATTTGCTTCCTCTGGCTTAATGCATGAGCTATCCATGACTATAATGCTATATGTTGTATTGATAGTCAACTGTGAATGGACTTTTGGAGATAAGATTTAGAATTTCTAGGAAGCATTCAAAAAATTTAAAAACAGTCATACTGTCCACCTCTACTGAATAAGCCTTAAACACTTTACTTAGAGCCATTCTTGCTGAAGGTAACACCAAACCCCAACCTGCACCTCACCCTGAATTGTCACTTATTATGGGACTATTTTAAAAATCAAAACTAGCTGTGAATATGATTCGTAATATCAGAATGAAAATAACGTACATCAAGGTTTTATCATAGGGTATCACGAAAATAAATCTGTTGGAGGTGGTGTACTTGCAGATTTTGAAGGTTCTCAACTGAAAATAAAACATAAGTAAAACTACATTTAATGTCCTGGTTTGGACAGTCAGCTGTGTTTGTAAATCTTTCAAGAGTTGCTAATGCAAATATGGACACCGTGCTTGATTGCTGACAGTGGTATTGACTGATCAGGTCACCCTTGACCCAATACAGGGGAAGTTATTCAAAAATGTCAGAAGACAAATATGTTTGATTATTTCTGTAATGCGGTTGCTGTTCACTCGGCTTCCGAGTATTGTGGAAAGAAAGGTACCCAGGTCTTTTAAAAGCTTGTTCTTCTGGCTATTCTTTTACACTAGACATATTAAAAAGAAAGAGCTTTAATTTAAATAAGATAACTCATCTACCATTGGAAATAAGGTACTGGGTTTATAGGGCCCATGTGGCAGCAGTTCATTGCAAGTAAAAAGGCAACAAAGTAGGGTTGGTATTTGGTTTGGTAAAATGGCTGAGTCCATCTAATGTGCAATATATTAGGAAGTCAACTCAATTCTTCCCACAAAATAGATCTTTCTTATTACCACAACCAACCGTATCAACCCAGTACGAGCAATCATCATCTTTTTGCCTGGAGGACTTTAGTGCCTCCAGACCAGTCTCTGTTCCCATATTTCTACTATAAACAATTACTAAGGAGAAACCAGAGTGATTCAGAAACACATAAATCTAACCATGACAACCATCTGCCCCATTTCAATAGCTTATTGTTGCACTGAGAATAAAATCCAAATTCCTTTTTAAGGAATCCCATTTTATCCCATCTATTACTCCTTCTTTACAGGTAAACTATCCCTAATTCACATGATCATTTTTTTGATAATTTTAATTTTATATAGATTTATTACATTTACATGTATCCCTATTTGTCTTTATATGTGTGTGTATGTGTGTGTGCACACATATTTTGAATAGCTAAGATATAGACTGGGGAACAACATTCTGAATATTATTTATCTGGAAAAGACTTGTATCCAGATAATGTAAGAAATTCTTACACACTGCAAGTAAATAAATAAAAAGATGACCAACCCACTAAAAAGAGGCAAAAGACTGAAGCAGACACCTCAAAAAATATATGCAGATGTCAATAAGCAAATGAAAAGGTGTTAAACAGCTTTGGTTCTCAGGGAAATTTCCTCAATGTGATAAAACACTAATAACAACAAAAATTTTAATAACCTATCTGTTATAAATATCTGATTGTTTTGTATATGCCATGTGTTAGTCATGACACTAACAAGTCCAAGATCAGAGGAAGCTTATAATAGCTTATGTAGGGGAGAAAATGAAACGGTACAGAGAGTTGCCCACAACAAGGCTCTTATAAGTTGAAGAAGAATGCCATGTGGGTTATATCAGCCTGCTGTCTGAGAGAATTCATTTCAGTAAAGTTTACAATGACCTCATTTCCTGTCCCTCTAAAGCAGATTTTTAAGTGCAAGCTTCTGTGTTTGGCACTGGGAATAAAAAGATGAATAAAACTCTGTCTTCCCAGAGTTCACAGTAAAGTAAAGAAGATAGCTACTTAAACTGATCATCATAACATAGTATGGAAAATGCTTAAAACGAAAGTATCTATAAGTGCTGTGGGTCCAAAGAGGAAAGAACTGACCTTCTCTAGGGCGAGTCTAGAAATACTTTGCAGAAGAGAAAACATTTGAACTGAATTGAATGATAAGTAGGCATTGTGCAGAGAGGAAACAAAAGGGCATTAAGGCAGTGGAACCAGCATCTCAACGCACAGATATGTGAAAGAGTATGAAACAGTGGAGGAAGTTCAAAGACATTGGCATAGTAGAATATAAACATTTTGAGTAAAGTGGAAAACATTGCAGTAAGTGGAATTGAAAGGGTAGGTATAAGAGGAGTTGTGCAGATTCATAGCATCTGGACTGTACTCTCCACTTAGTGAAGAATCTTTGATAGTTTCAATGTGTGGAAATATTTTGGCAAAATTGACGGTTCTAAAAGTTCTTGTGATAGGCAGAATAATACCTTTCCTTCTCGCCAAAGATGCATTCTAATCCTCAGACCCTGTCAATATGTTACCTTACATGGAAAAAGGGACTTTGCAAATGTGATTACTTTAAGGATCTGGAAGTGGAAACATTATCTTCAATTATCCAGGCAGACCCAATGTAATCACAAGAGTCCTTAGAAGTGGAAGCAGGAGGCAGGAGAGACAGAGGGAGATTTGACTACACAGCAGAACATTGGACTGCTAAGATATGAGGAAAACCCAATTCACCGTTCCTGGATTTAAAGATGGAGGAAGAGGGGGTGCCTGGGTGGCTCAGTTGGTTAAGCGTCAGACTTCGGCTCAGGTCATGATCTCACGGTTCGTGGGTTCAAGCCCTGCATCGGGCTCTGTGCTGACAGCTAGCTCAGAGCCTGGAGCTTGTCTGGATTCTGTGACTCCCTCTCTCTCTGAACCTCCCCTGCTCACGCTGTCTCTATCTCTTTCTCAAAATAAATAAAACATTAAAAATTTTTTAAAAAGATGGAGGAAGAGAGTCAAGAGCCATGGAATGCGAGTTGAATTTAGATGCTGGAAAAGCCAAGAAAGCAGAATCTTCCCTATAGCTACCAGAAGGAATGCAGCCCTGCTGACACATTGATTCTAGCTTAGTGAGACTGAGTTTAGATTTATGACCTCCAGGACTGTAAGATAACAGATTTTGCTGTTTTAAACCACTAAGTTTGTAGTGATGTATTACAGCAGCCATACAGACAACATACAGATCTCATATGGGGATGAAAGGACGCTCAGGATGAGCATTGCCCTCCCAGGTTTTTTCTTAGATATGGCTCTTTCCATCTTTCAGGCTCTGGCTAAAAATAGGATCTTGAACACTGCTCAGAGTGGTTCTTACTATACTATAGTAAATTTAAGAAGAACGGTCTTTGAAGCCAGAGAAACTCTCAGATCTGTCAGTCACTTACTTTATAAGCTTGGGATGAGTACTCCAAAGATTGACCCTCACTCAACTTTCTCATCCATAAAATAGAGTGGATAACAGGTTTCTCGTCGAGTTGCTATGGGGATTGGCTAAACTAAGGTTTCTAAAGATTCTACAATATTTGAGTATACATTCTTAGCACACACTCATTCTCACTTCGTAGTTCCCACAAAACAGTGAAATGGAGATATATACGAAAATACATATGCAGTCCAGGCTGTTAAATTCAGATACAAAGCGATTGATGCAAATATCAACCCCAGCAGTGAAGACCTAGGGAAAACATCCTGGAATTTGATGGTAGTAATACATCAGAAGAAATTATTTGTGCATTTTCACAAATAGACACACACACACACACACACACACACACACTCATACCCAGAAACACACAAATAAAGTGCATGATTGACTGGATTGGGGCGTTTTTCCTCTGGATAGGCACTGTCATAGAGATAGATAAAAAATTGCTTGCCCCTTGCCAGAGCTTTGCAAACCCACTCAAATGTGTGGGATGAATATGCACAAATCCCTGCTAGGGAGATTCACCAAACAGGTCTGAATTTTTTTTTTTTTTTAATTGTTCTCACCCAACATGGTTCTATTTTTAACTTCTCTTAGTTTTGTAACAATATCCTGGACAAAAGTGTGGGTTTTTAATTAAAAATCTCAAGTTGGTGTCCCAGTTGAGCTGCTTAGTTTTATACCACTGAAGAAAAAACTGTGGCAGAATTCTTGTGTTCCCACAAGACTTATTACCAAGTGTGCCCTGCATGAATATACCAAGTTACATTTTTTCAACGAGGGGTTCTTTGTTTTTATCTTTTTCAGATCTAAGTACAGAATTTGTCAGGGATTCCGGGTGGCTCAGTCGGTTTAGTGTCCGACTCTTCACTTTGGCTCAGGTCTGATTTCAAGGTTCTTGAGTTCTAGCCCCGCATCTGGCTCTGCATCGACAGTGTAGAGCCTGCTTGCGATTCTGTCTCCCTTTCTCTCTGACCCTCCCCTGCTTGCTCTCTACTTCTCTCTCAAAATGAATAAAAATAAACTTTAAAAAATTTGTCACCATCTATTGAATGGCCTATGGATCCTAGGGAGGCAAAATACTTTAATACTCTTATGCTAAAGATTTTTAAATATTTGATTGGTGGGCCATTCTAGTGATAACCCAAATAAAAGCAAGAGAATAAAAAGAAACATCACATGTAATATGTTGATATTACATTGAAGTATTTCCTCAAAAATTATCTAGTATCATTTTCATAACAAATTAAGATAAGCATTTATTTCCCCTATTTTTGCAAATGAAAAAAAAAATCTGAGTTTTAAGACCAATATCCAATGCCCTAAATTACAAAAATGGCAGAGCAAGAACTTGAGCCCAAATGTGTTCTCCAACTAAGGACTAAATTCTGACTGACATACACAAAGACAAAAGCCATTCTATTAACTTTTGAATTAACACTGTCTTTGATTATAAATTTATATGTTACAAAGACTGTTTTCCCTAAGCTAGCATCTAATTCTTGTGACAAAAAATAACATATTTTTAGATGTTATCAATATTCACTTATATACCATTATTTAAAGTTTGAAGAGATCTGGGTAATAGTCCTTGCACTAAGAGTAACTATATGAACAATTACAGGAAAATCAAATAATCTTTTCAGGTATTATAATTCCAATATAAAATATGGGGACTGAGCTACACACCTTGATTCATTTTATTTCTTAAACACTAACCATTCCATGATACATTCCAAGTTCCTTGGAACTTTTTATTGTCTATATACTATTCATAGGACTAAGACATATTTGATTTTTTTCTCTGGTTCTTATATTTTAAGCAAAGCCTTATATGGATGAGTATCTTTCCATTTTTATAGACATCTTGTTAAGTATTATAATATGAGTGTTATGTTGGTTCAAAACTCTTTGAAGTTTTGTTTTTTGCGGGTGAAATTAGTTTTTTCAGAAAGCTTTTTCCAATAGCAGTTTCTATAAATCATTATTATTAGTAGTAGATTTATTCAGAGTGGATACAAAAGATATTCTCTACTACCAATACCTTACAATAGTTACTGAAAACACATTTTACATTGTAAGGAAAAATATAGAAAATTATTACAGAAAAGAGATCACGAATAAATAAAGTAACTATGGATTAAAGATAAGACTAATGCCACTTAGAAAAGAGAATCTTTAATATGCATCTTTTGTTTGTAAACTTTAAAGATATCTGGACTAAGAATAAATGATGCCAAAACACACAGTGTTTCTTTTTTACTAATGGTATAGTGGAAAAACAGTAAAACATCTTCCATTTGGGGAAGTTAAGAGATCATTATTTTCATTTGTCTATATGAAAAAATTACACATTTTAGAAAATTTAAGTATAATTAATATACAGTGTTATATTTCAGATATACAATATAATGATTCAACAATTCTGTACATCTCAGTGCTCATCAAGATAAGTCACATATGTATTTTTATCTCCCTGTCTTACCCTAGATTTGACCCAGTATCATTCATTTTTATCACAACATCACTCATACTTATGCATATCTTAAGGTCCACCTTTGAAATTCATCGTCAGTAATGGAGCTCTCTTAGCTGGTTTGGAACCACAGTACTGCCACCCCTGAAATTCTACATTGAGCTTATTTGATATCCTTTTCAGCATTCTCTTTTCTTATGTATTAGCCACCTACTATGAGCCAGGCACTTTGTATACATTATTTCATTTAACCATGGAAGTAATATTGGTTGAAATCAGAACACATTTTATTTATTTTTTATTTATTTTGTGTGTATGTGTGTATTTTTTTAAATTTACATTTAAGTTAGTTAGCATATAATGCAACAATGATTTCAAGAGTAGATTCCTTAATGCCCCTTACCCATTTAGCCCATCCCCCCTCCCACAACCCCTCCAGTAACCCTCTGTTCTCCATATTTGAGTCTCTTATGTTTTTGTCCCGCTCCCTGTTTTTATATTATTTTTGCTTCCCTTCCCTTATGTTCATATGTTTTGTATCTTAAAGTCCTCATATGAGTGAAGTCATATGATATTTGTCTTTCTCTGACTAATTTTGCTTAGCATACTACCCTCTAGTTCCATCACGTGGTTACAAATGGCTTTTCATTATTTTTTTGAAATTTTTTTTTCAGATTTCATTATTTTTGATTGCCAAGTAATACTCTATTTTATATATATATATATATATATACTCTTTATCCATTCATCCATTGATGGACATTGGACATTTGGGCTCTTTCCATACTTTGGCTATTGTTGATAGTGCTGCTATAAATAATGAGGTGCATGTGTACCTTTGAAACAGCACACCTGTATCCCTTGGATAAATACCTAGTAGTGCAATTGCTGGGACATAGGGTAGTTCTATTTTTAATTTTTTGAGGAACCTCCATATTGTTTTCCACAGTGGCTGCACCAGTTTGCATTCCCACCAGCAATGCCAAAGAGAGCCTCTTTCTCCACATCTTCGCCAACATTTGTTGTTGCCTGAGTTGTTCATGTTAGCCATTCTGACAGGTGTGAGGTGGTATCTCATTATGGTTTTGATTTGTATTTCCCTGATGATGAGTGACGTTGAGCATCATTTCATGCGTCTGTTGCCATCTGGATATCTTCTTTGGAAAATTTTCTGTGCATGTCTTAACCCATTTCTTCACTGGATTGTTTGTCTTTTGGGTGTTGATTTTGATAAATTCTTTATAGATTTTGGATACTAACCCTTTATCTGACATGTCATTTGCAAATATCTTCTCCCATTCTGTTGGTTGCCTTTTAGTTTTGCTGATTGTTTCCTTCACTGGGCAGAAGCTTTTTATTTTGGTGAGGTCCATATAGTTCATTTTTGAAAGCAGAGCATATTTTAGATGTAGATAAGGCAGTCACTCCTGTCTGAATATCAATTCCTAATTTCTTAAGAGAGTAACAATAAGGTTGGTTACAAACATCAAGGCTAGTTGCAAATTACATTGTCGATAAATTAATGATGACCACCTGCTATTTAATGCCTTTTCAGTGTATTATCTGAAGCTTTCCTGAGACCTTAATCATTACAGTTCGAAATAGTACTCTCTTTCCTTCTTCCTTGTTCATCCCAAATGTGGAAATCACCACTCCCTCCAGCCTCAGACCTCTCAGGAATCTCCTCTTGCCAGTAACCTCTAATTCTTTATGAAATTCTTTGACTCCCAGATGGCTGACAGTATGTTCCTTCTAATTTCTTTCTCCCTGCAAATCTCCTAGGATTCTTAATTGGGCAGGATGGATTCATATTTTATGCATTGAGAATTTACGCATAATTATAATAAAATGTAAAGAAGGTTGACTAAATTCTTATCTCCTTAAATCCTTCTCATCCCTTATATTTCTGCTCAAGTTAATTTTTTGGAATACCTGTGTGATCATGGCTTTAAATATGTCTGTATCTGTTATAGTTTCAGTGAAATTAAGTCCCTCAGCTTAGCAGAAAAGTCCATCTATAATGAAGTCCTGCTATTATTTCCAACTTCATTTCTTGCCACTTTTCTTTCTTGCAGGCTTCATTTCAGACTTATGTTGCTTTGTGCCAGTGCATATTTACATGTATCCCATCTACTAAGTATATCCTTTGCTTCCTTTTTTTACCATTCGACTCCCACTTAACTTTCCAGAAGGATTTCATTCTATCAAGCCTAAATTACATGCCGTAAAAGCATTTTGTATATTTTACAGTCTGGTATGCTTTTTACACTGTGCTAAACTGAATCATTGGCTTGTTACCTGTATCTTTCATGATACCATGGGACGTTATAGGTAGACAATATATCTCAGTTATAATTTTATCCTAATTATTTAGGAAGGAATCCTACTATCACTTGATTCTAGTCAGATCCTGACTCTCATCCTTCTGTATAAAGCATCTATTTCCATTTGTAATTCTCATAGATATCTCTGACTTAGCATGAATAAAACTGAGATTTGCTTTCCTTATGAAACATTATTCTTTCTATATCCATTCTTTTATAAATAACACAGTATCCACTCAGTTTTCTAAGAAACTTTAAAATTGTTCTTAACACTTCTCTGCTCTCAGTACACTTTAGCCCTTGCCAATCTGTCCCCTTTCATATGTGCTTAAATCTCTAGTGTCAAAGTCTGTCCATCTGTACTGCCACAGCTTTAGGATCAGTTTCTAGCAGTTGTACTTGAGTTATTAATACCCAAAGAACTGGATCATTTTCCATTAGTCTTCTCTTCTCCAACTGATATTTCATAGGACAACCAGAGTAGTATTTCTAATTATCTGATTATGCACATGCTACATCCCCCAAACATTTTGATGATCAACCTACCATTGTCTTTGGCAAAAGTTCAAGTTAGTTATTGTTGCTAGGAAGGGCATATGCCACCTGGAACACATTTACTTCTTTAACTTTATTTTGCCTACTTTATGTATCAGAGTGTTATCAAGTCAAAATGAATTCCTTGTAGTTTCCCCCAAATCCCACGTATTCTTTCACTTCCAGATGTTTATCTGTGCTAATCTATCTGCCTGTAAAGCTTTCTTCTCCTCTCTCTGCTTCACTACTTAGTACTCCTCCTTTGTATGCAGTTAGATAAAACTTCCTTTTGGAAATCTTACTTGGTCACCATGACTGTGTTATTCCCCATAATGGTAGGCCAGAAACCACTTGCTTTGGTTCAAAAACGTATATATTCAAGAGCTTTGTGAACAGTTGTTAAAACTATTGGTAGCTTGAAATTGGCCATGGTGGAAATATTTACTACATAGAAATAAACAAATATGACAAAATCAGGTTTGTGTTTACAATATCAGGTTTTTTAAAGAAAATTTCCCCCAGAGTACCAGTTTACTAGCATATTGGTGTGTCTAATTAGAATACACATACTTCACTTCTTACCTTCATCACAGCATTATATACACTGTATTACTACTGCCTGTTCATTAGCTTGCCTTCCCATGAATTGCAGGATAGTTGGAGTTAAGGATAGTTTCATTTGCTTTATCACTAACATCTTGCACATAGCAAATACCAATTGTATACTGTCCCCCTTCCAAAAATAATATTGCCCCCAATCTATTGCCAACAAATATACCAATTATAATGGGTGTTAAGTAAAAGAACTCTGTAGATAAAATAACAGAGGAAAGAATTACTTTCTAATATGACATTTCTGGAACTTATCATTTTGTCCTAGATTTAAGCTTTATCTTACAAGGCTGGAAGCACAAAAACAAGGTTTACTAAAACACAGCTTCAATACTCCTTCACTAAGTCACTCAGGAATGAGAAAGTGCAATACAATGTGTATTCTTCACATGTTGGGAAGTATAACTGTTATTTGCAGAAAGGCATTCCATTATTTTTTGTTGCTAGACATCTTCCTGATTTTAGGTAATTACTAGGGAGGTTAAAATATAGTAAAGCCAACCATAATACTATATAAGTTCATAATACTATATGAGTTCATATAATACTATATGAAATCAATTTCATTAAGTGCAATTTCATATACTAATGGAGTAAAGGAATGACAGGGCTGAATCTTCTCTAGAAGACAGAAGTTTATCATATATTTCCAAACTTTTTTATCTGAAGGCACATTATTACATAGTTATAGTGATAGGAAAGCAAAGAAAACTCTGTTAGACTAAAATAGATTATGTTTTGCTTGCATCCCATTAATGGCCTATTTAATTTATAGCTAAGAAGCTGTTATTAGTGTGGGAAAACTTTAGTGAGATATTATTTTTTCCACAGAAGAAAGAACCAATAGTTCAGCCTATAGGTTAAATAGTAAGTAACTATAAGAATCAGAGTAGGCTTGGGGCGCCTGGGTGGCTCAGTCGGTTGAGTGTCCAACTTCAGCTCAGGTCATGATCTCGCAGTTCATGAGTTTGAGCCCTGCATTGGGCTCTGTGCTGACAGCTCAGAGCCTGGAGCCTGTTTCGGATTCTGTGTCTTCTTCTCTCTCTGCCCCTCCCCCACTCAGTCTTACTCTGTCTCTCAAATATAAATAAATGTGAGAAAAAAAAAAAAGAATACCAATGATGACAATAAACACCAAACAGGATCAGAAGATCATGTAATTCAAGCTTTGCTATAAACTAGGTAGGTCACTTCTCTATAGAAAGGATTAGAGGGGTGCCTGGGTGGCTCAGTTGATTAAGCTTCTGACTTCAGCTTGGGTCATGATCTCACAGTTAGTTCATGCACGGGTTTGAGTCCTGTGTTGGGTTCTGTGCTGACAGCTCAGAGCCTGGAGCCTGCTTCAGATTCTGTGTCTTCCTCTCTCTCTCTCTCTCTCTCTCTCGGCTCTTCCCCTGCTCACACCCTGTCTCTCCCTCAAGAATAAATAAAGGTTAAAAAAAAAAACTTAAAACAAGGAATGAGGTAGGCCTTCAAATATTATAACATTCTTGATGTCAGTAAAACAGAACAAAGCATAATTTACAAAAAATCTATTCAATACATATGTTTAATTTAGAATGCTATTTTACCTTTATAGACCTTGTCTTACATATCAAGGAAATATGCTATTTTAACTCTTCCTAAGAAATTTAATATGTTTATTATAAATCTAGCTTAAATTTTTGGCATCTTATTCAAATAACTAGGCAAAGAGGAATATTAACTCAATGAAAAGAAGATCCACTTAGACATAGCTGTGTCTTTTTTTTTTTTTAATGTTTATCCATTTCTGAGAGAGAGAGAGAGAGAGAGAGCATCAGCATGAGTAGGGGAGGGTCAGAGAGAGAGGGAGACACAGAATCTGAAGCAGGCTCCAGGCTCTGAGCTGTCAGCACAGAGCCTGATGCAGGGCTCAAACCCACAAACCATGAGATCATGACCTGAGTTGAAGACGGACGTGTAACCAACTGAGCCACCCAGGCACCCTGACATAGCTGTGTCTTAAGCCCTCAGATGGGAAGTCTGGTCTTATGGCATATGGTCCTAAAGGGAGGGGAGCATCTGTCTGGTTAGCTCTGGAAAAACAATTCATATTCTGATTGCTCTAATTTGGGTCATGTCACCGTATAGGAACCAATCACTTTGTCTAAGGAATGTGATACTTTTATTCATTTGCCTGTGCTTGTGACTGGGTAATTATGTCAAAACCTAACACACATTTTTCCTGTACATAAAATGTTTTAAATATCTTAACCAAATAAATCAGAATAATCCTATGTTCAACTTAAAAATATCCCCATTCTTCCAAAAGGGATCTACCTAAATCTTCCTATAGATATTGCATCCAGATCTAAATCAGTAAGTACAGGTTTTGTCTTCTTCATTGTCAGAGAAAGGCTAACGAATAAAATCATGTGTACTCATATATATGTCAGACAAAAATGAAATAAAATCACAACTTTATGAAGCTCTGTCATTAGGAAAAGAGGAGAAGTAGAAACTGCATAAAACATTCACAGATTTAAATATATATAGCATCTCTTCCTAGGAAGGAAGCATAAAATACTTTTTCTTTGTTAATAATGAGTTTTTTTAATCAGCCAATTCATTCACTTCATCTTCTTGCAAGGATGATTTTCCTCCGTATCATATCTTTGTAAGGCTGTGGGGGCGAGCATTGATTCTGGACCCCATTTCTTTTTACTGAGAATTTAGAGTCCTGCGAAATATCTTAGACATTGAGAAAATAGATTATTATCATATCCAGCACCTGAAAACATTGTGAGTTAATAACTAAATTAAAAAATGGTGTCAAATCCAATGCCGACAGATACGAAAATGGATTTCACCATTGTGATTTATGTTGGTTTGCACTGAACTGCAGTGTTCAACCCACTTCTTAGACTTTCAAAAATTTGGTTTTTGAAACAATAGTTTCAAGTATATATTACCTGATATATTACCTGATAAACCTCATATGCTCCTTGAACCAGCCTGCATCAAATAGAATGGCTCCTTAAAGTTTGGTTACATGTTTAATTTAAATGGCAAGATATACCTAGCAGGAGAATTTCTGGAAACCCACAAGTTCCATTTTTTTTATCCTCTGTGTCTTCTCATTCTTTTTTCCCATTTGTTTTAGCTTGAAAACAGATTGTTGTTCTTGTTTTGTTTGTTGTTATTCAGTCCAGTAGTCTGCATGATATAGTGACTTGCTCCATCTTGATTGCAGGTTGAAGGAACATGGACCTCTCATGACAACACATGGTATGTTTACTTTCTGCTTTCCAAAAGGTCATCTGAGACTGTAACTTTCTCTTTTTTTGGTGTGATTTTAAAGAGGACACTACAGGGGCACCTGGATGGCTCAGTCAGTTAAGCATCTGACTTTTGCTCTGGTCATGATCTTATAGTTCTTGGGTTCGAGCCCCACACTGGGTTCTGTGCTTGACAACTCAGAGCCTGGAGCCTTCTTCTGATTCTGTGTCTCCCTCTCTCTCTGCCCCTCCCCAGCTCTCTCTGTCTCTCTCAAATATAAGTAAACACTTAAAAAATTTAAAAAAAAAAATTAAAAGAACACTAAAGAAAGACTCCACCATCAAACATTGTACCAAGTCCCTTAACTCTCCAGTCTTGTTGGTACCTGATATTTTTCACAGAAACAGTGGACAATATTTTAACCATCTCCTTCTTGAATATAATTCCTTAACCAGGTCAGGGGGCTCCTCACCACACTGCCCTTTTTCAGTTTGCTACTTCATTACTAGAACTATTACTAGCAATAAATGACCTCCAGGAACTAATTGCTTAATAAAGTAGGGGTCATTAAAATTTACAGAATTTAACAGAAATTTATAGAAATCTAAGTCAGCATAGTTACTGAAATAAAACTTTGTTAGTTTATGTAAGTGTAGTCTTGAAGCAGATTTTCTTTGGGCATAGCAGAATCAAGGTTCTGCCCCATTTCATCACTGGGTTCTGCTCTTTCCAAAATTGCCTTTATTTCTTGGGAATATTTCTTGTGTATATAATGATAAAGATACCTACAAGTAGCTTACATTTTATATTTTTTCATGGCTTAAAATCCCAGCAAATCTTCCACTGATGTTTACAAAAGTCCTAGGGAAGGTGAAAATTCATGGCCTTACTTGAATTATTCTCTTCAGAGGAATATAAGATTCTGATTATCCATGTTACCCATGTTACTCATGTACCCATGCGACTGGAGGGCACAGATGATTTACTTTAGCCCCACTCAAAACAAAGACATTTTATAGAATTATTACAAAATTAGGGAAGCATTGTTTTTTAAATAAAAGGAATGTTGTCAAAAAAAGAATAGGAATGAAAAAAGGATGGAAGTTAGGAAGGAAGGAAGGAATTTTATATCCAATAAATACTGAAACTAGAACACAGTACATCAGCTCAGAGATTTTCGTGTTTTATGATGGAGAGCCAACCATCCTGAAAAGGGTCAGATTCCATCTATAGTATAGAGGTAGACAAAGAGGCATAAAGTTATGAAAGGAGGGAATGTAGATCATTTTAAAGGTGGCCTATGCATTAGTATATTGATAGTATAATGTCAAGGTAAAAGGGCTGCTACTCTGTTTGAGGCTTACAAACGGATGCTATCATGTACATTTTCTATGTGAGATGAATGAATTTAAAAGTCCATCTCTGTACTAATAATCTTATTTTTACTAGCTTTTAACTACAATTTACACATTTTTGACATTCAAACCACAATGTCTTGAAGAATAAAGAAAAAAATAGGAGTAATACAATATGCAAATAAATGAGTAATGGATTAAATTTCTTTCTTGAGGCATTTCTCATTTTTTAAACTATCTCTCTTGGGAGATATAAATGCCTGAGCAATAAAATGAGACTCAATTGACAAACCCTTGTCTTGGTGAAAAACACTTCTTTCCTTCCTGGTTTTCTTCTCCGTTTATACACCCACCCAGCAACTTTTGTAGGTTTGCACCTATAAAACACATTGCTTTTCATTTATAAAGGAAGGAGTGAACCTGAATAAAGCATAGGAAATGAAACAACATAAGACAAGTAGTTTCTAAATGTGTAAAAATATGTAGATTGTGTATTTATTGATATCCTTAGCCCAGTATATAAAATTAGCAATTATCATGTCAGTGACAGTCATTTGTAAGTTTTCTCTCTATCCTCATAAGTGTTACTGAGGTCTTGATCTGTAGTGATATTGTCTAACTTCTTATTTGTCTCTCCACAAAAAATCAATATTAGCTTGAACATTACATTTCCTAAGAGAGAGCCACTTCATATGTTGACCTTTTAATAAATATTATACTTGCTCTCTTAACTTCTGATTTAAAAATACTTTGGATTGGATAAGCCTTACATACACCTAACTTTAAACCATTGACTAATCACTTTTTGTTTTAGTATAAAAATAATTTATGCCCTTTACAAAAATGAGGAATAAATAAAAATGTTCAAGCACACAATTAAAATTAATCTAATACTTTTCCCTTGTGTGAGTTACATCTTTTTTTCCCTGCATCTAATTGCTATGGCTAGAAGTTATGTCTTAAGAAGCGTGTCAATATCATATTTATTTTTCATCATAGGATGGATATATCTCTGGTACAGTTGGGTGTCTCAGTCAGTTAAACATTAAGTCTTGGCACAGGTCATGAATTTGAGCCCCATATTGGGCTCCTCACTGACAACATGGAGTCTACTTGGGATTCTGTCACTCCCTCTCTCTGCCCCTCCTCTACTTCCTTTCTCTTTCTCTCTCAAAATAAATAAACTTAAAAAAAAGATTGACATATCTCTGATATATAAAATTTTAGGTGGTAATGTTAATGTCCTCTCAAATTATACTTATGCATACTTTTGTCATACTGCTTAATACTAAACTTTACTATAAATATGTTTTGATTATTTAATTTTTCTATATTAAGTTAATATTATTATACCATATATTATGATGATGTGATGTTTAGATCATTACATAAAGCAAGTTCTGGCAAGAATTCTTTGTTATATGCTAGTCTTCAGAAAGGAGGCTCTTCAGAAAGACTGCAGTAACATATGGCAGAAAGATCATGGGTTTTAAACAGGAATCCTGGGATCAGGTCTCTTTAGATGATTCTTACTGTGTGCCTATGAGCAAGTTGATTAAATACTCTGAGCCCATTTTTCCTCATCTATAAAATAAGGTTTACGCTCTTTATTTTTTACCATTTGTCTTGAGAATTAATTCTAAAAATATATGTAAGTCACCTGTCACATCATAAATTCTAAATAAATATTAATTTCTTCTTTCTTTTAAAAGAATTTAGGGGGTGCCTGGGTGGCTCAGTTGGTTAACCATCCGACTTCAGCTCAGGTCACGATCTCATGGTTTGTGGGTTTGAGCCCCACATCGGGCTCTGTGTTGACACCTAACTCAGAGCCTGGAGCCTGTTTCAGATTCTGTATCTCCCTCTCTCTCTGACCCTCCCCTACTCACATACTCTCTCTCTCTCTCTCTCAGAAATAAATAAAACATTAAACAATTTTTAAAAATAAAAAAATAAAATAATTTTGAATAATAGTTTCAGAAAATGGAACACAACCCATGGCCTTAAGAAATTGTTCATTGTTGAATTTTTTGAGTGTGCATGTTTTCAAATTTCCCTTTACTCATGTAAAAAAAAAAGGTAATTTTATTAGGGTGTGTTCAGAGAAACGGTAGGCTAGATAGTTGGTAGATAGTTAGAGAATGAGGAATTGCTTTATGTGATTAAGGAGGCTGATAAGTCTTAAAATCTGTAGTCAACCAGCTGTAGACCCAGAAGATGTAATATCAGTCCCATTCTGAAGGCCTGAGAACCGGGAGAAACAATGATATAAACTGTAGTCCAAAAGCTGGCAGACCTGAGATCCAAGAAGAACCAAAGTTTCCATTCCAGTCTCATGACAGGAAATGGACCAATGTTTCAGTGCAAGGCAGTCAGTCAAGAGGAGTTCCCCTCTTACTCAGGGGAGGATCAGCCTTTTTATTTTATTCAGATCTTCAACTGATTGAATGAGGGCCACTCACATTAGGAAGAGCAATCTGCTTTACTCAGTCTGATTCAAATGTTAATCTTATCCTCAAATACTCACAGACACCTAATGTAATGCTGACCAAAATATCTGGGTAACCATGGTCCAGTCAAATTAACACACGAAATTAATCATCACAGGAATAGAAATGGCATGCTTACTTTTTGACAATGGACATTTTGGTGTGGTTTTACCTCTGGTAATGACTAACTACAGAAATGGCCTCTGAAGCATAGGTCATTTCCTTGGGAATTAATTGCTGTACTAGGGTTAATGGCCCACAGCAGTGAACTTTCTGAGACAGCCATTAATCTGCCTTGATTATTATTGCTTAATTACTAACTAAAGTCTCCTCCTTCCTATATAAGTTGAGTATCTCAGCTCAAGCTCTTCCAGTTTAAAATGTTTGCTCATTATTCTTTTGGGCATGTAAGAAACTAATGTTGAAAACGAAAGATAAATTAAGATAATCACAAGCACAAAAATTGATTTTATATTCTAAAATAAATATTAATTTATTTTATTTAATATCTATTATTAAGTCAATATTTAGTTAGTGGTATTAACATTGATGCCATTCATATTTAAAACGTAATTTTAACAGATTATTCAATATCCTTATAAAGTTTATTTTGTGTTGATTACAAATTAGATGTTTATTACAGAAAATTTTACAAATTTATAAATACAAAATGAGAAAAATTCATATTTAACCACCCAAAGCAAATAATTAAGACATTTTGGCTACTATCTTTATATTCTTTTAATGCTTTTCTTTTTTACATTTTTGTATACATGTGTAATATCTAGCATGAAAAGTCAATATAATACAGCATAACATGGTTTCACTGTTATCTCACATTCATACGATGTACTATTTTTAATGGTGCATTTCAGTCGTAAATATTTAAGCTTAAATTACTTATATTAGAATTTTACATAAAATTTAGTTTTATGAGTTTGCAAACTGTTCTACAGAGAAATAAAGTCATAAAGGTAGATTATGCTGAGACCAGGAGAAGAGAATCTTCAAAAGTAAAAGTAACAAGTATGGGTAGCTTTAATATGCCTCTCCCTGGATTGAGAGATTGCTTTCTTTCACTCATTTAGTTCTCATTTCAATCCATTGAGTTAGTTACTTTTGTTTATACTTTAAACTGAGTATAAAACTGAGACTCACTTAAATGATTTAATCCAAATCCCATAGTTAGTAGCAAGGCCAAGATTTTAAATTGTCTCTGTATCCAAATCATTTGCACTTTGGATTTAGGAATTAAGGAAGTGGGGCAGAGGGAACATTTTAGGAATCATCCTATTTCATTGGATAGAAGTATAAAGTATACAATGAAAAATAATTTTCCTGCCTTCTTTCATGTGCCTTATTTTGTTCTCTAAAGGCAATCTTTTCTGATTATTTTAACTGCTACTTCCTATATTTAGCTCTGTTATTTCCAGCTAATATTTCCAGCTGATATATTTATATAGCCATTCTTGCTATCTTGATTTTATTAATATTTTATTGAAGCCTATTAAGAAATAGGAAGCACTATCACATGAAGAATTTTTTCTTACTCTATCCCCCCAAAGTATTCGTGTATTAAATCAGTACGTAGTGTGTACATCATTTTTGACTGTGTTAATATTTTTTCATTGCTGTGCCATACTGTGTCAATAATAAGTTTAAATTACATGCAATAAGCAACCTTTTATTTTTCCTGGAGTTATTATTTGTTTGAGTTTTAATTTATTTAGTTTTCTATGTGCCCATTAGTAATTCTTTCCATCCCCTCTAGTAGAATCCCAGAACTATTTTCCAAATCGTGAAATATATCAGATAATACAATTGTTCCAAAGACAACGTGTGTTTTTACCTTAAGGAATTCTATATCCTCCTTCTTTAAAATTAACTAGTTGCTCAGTAGGGCATATATAGTCTCAGGATAATATGAGAGTCTGTTTAACATTATCCTTGGAATTTTTTTTGCCTTGTGTTATTAGAGTTTTAGTTTCCTGGATGCTTTACTTTCTTCTTTAACAAGTAATAAACTTTTCTTCAGGTCTCACAATCATGAAAATGTTTATCATGATTGGTAATCCAGCTAGATATAGAATTGTAGGTTAGCAAAAACATTTTCCTCAGAACACTGAAGGCATTGTTCATGTGTTACAAGGTTGCATTCTGCTCTTGAGAGGACTAATACAACTTTGATACAGGATTTCTGATATGGTTAATTTTTTTTCATTCAAAAATGTTCTCTTATAGAAAACTTCAGGCATTCTCTTTATTTCTTCTGTTCTAAAATTTCACTATGGTGTGCCTTGTTGAGGTTCTTTCTTCATTTACTGTTCTTTCCAATGAGACCTTGCAATATGCAAACTCAGATCCTTTAGTCCTGGGAAATATGCTTATATTATCTTTCTTAGATTGCTTCTCTTTGTTGAATCCTTTTTGTCTTTCTGAAATTATATTTAGTGAATTTTGACCTCATTAATTCTTTAGTTGTCTTTTTTCACCTATGTCCACTTGTGACACTGTGATTTATAATAAGAAGTATATATTTGGTCTTTGTCTTTGGTTCTGGCACATACCTCTTAAAACCCTCGGAATTTCCAGAGTGTTGAAAAATGTAAAAGTGTCTTTTGTTATGTGAATGAGATGACTTTGGGACTTTGAGATGAGATAAAGGCCAGTTGCCAGGGGAGTGAACATGTGACTAGAGATTGGAACTCTCAGTCCTACCTCACCTGACCTTCAGGGAAGGGCAAGGAGCTAGAGGTTGAATCAATTGTCAGTGGCCAATGATGTAATCAAACATGCCTGTGTACTTAAGTCTCCATAGAAGCCCGAAAAAGACTGAGTTTGGAGAGCTTCTGGGCTAGTAAACATGTGAGAGGTGCTGGGAATAGTGCAACAGAGTGCCTCAGGAGGCCATGGAAGCTCCATTGCCCTTGCCCTATGCCTTGCCATATGCATGTCTTCCACCTGAGTGTTCATCTGCATTCTTTTTTTTTTTTTTTTAATGTTTTATTTAATTTTGAGAGAGAGAGAGAGAGAGATTCAGTGTGAGCAAGGGTGGGTCAGGGAGAGAGGGAGACACAGAATCCGAAGCAGGCTCCAGGCTCTGAGCTGTCAGCACAGAGCCTGATGCGGGGCTCGAAGCCAGGAGCCATGAGATCATGACCTGAGCCGAAGTTGGACGCTTAACCGACTGAGCCACCCAGGTGCCCCTCATCTGCATTCTTTACATTTTTTGGTACAATAAACTGGTAAATATAAGTAAACTGAGCTCCTAAATTCTGCGAGCTGCTCTAGCAAATTCATTGAACCCAGGGCAGTGGGCCATGGGATCCTCCATTTGTAGCCAAATCCAAACTGGATAGAAATTATGGGTATAAACTGAACACCTACTAGATGTAAGTGGCAGTCTTGTGGAACTGAGACAGGGAAACTGAAGGGACTACATTAGAAAAGCTGGGATTTTTTTCCTTTTGCTCCTTTTCTGGCATCTGATTTTGTTAGAACCTACACCGCCACCCCACTCTACACATGCCTCGTAAAGCAAATAGCATATGTGCTCCTTGTAAGGGACAGAGAGATAATGATATCTTTGGAGTCTTCTGGTGCAATACATGACATCTAAGGAGTGACCAGGCAGGGTTATCGTAAGTGTTCTCCTAGAGCACTGACTTCAAACACCTTTGTGCCAAGACTCCTACGTTTAGAGAATGAAAGACTAATGAAAGACACATAGGCCTTATCTTTGTTCTGACCAGTTCCTGGATAGCTAGGAGACATATGCATCAGATCACAATCTCCAGTAAAAAGCCCCAGACCCCAAGCAAAGATAAGACTCATGCTCATTTGCTTTTAGAGTCTCCTGGACACTCTGTCCATTTCTCTCATATACAGAGATATATGTATCTCTATCTATCTCTATCCCTCTATCCCTCTATATATCCATCCGTATATAGATTTATATCTATATATCTACCTCTGTCTCTGTCTATTTCTGTCTATCTATTTATCTATCTATCTATCATCTATCTATCTTTAATAAACTGCTTTTGCTTCCTGCTGACTCATGTTGATTTCTATCATGTATAAAGCCAAGGACCCTCTTGGCTACTCCTCTGGGATCTCACTCTCTGGGTCCTCAAACCCAGGCTGCCTGTGTCAGAATTGAGCCCTTAACTTATAGGATCTGATATTATCTCCAACTTGACAGTGTCAGATGGAATTAAATTCTAGTACACTTTGTTGGTGTACCAAGCATTGTTTGTTGAAGGTGTATGAATCACCCCCCTCATACACTCACACACCAATGTTCGAATTAGGTCCAGGAACTTAAAAGACCATCACATTGATTTGTCTTAGCTTACTTTTTAACTTTTAAGAGTATTTAAACAACATTTCCTTATTTTTTTATGTCAAGTCTTCTATTAAGGATTTTATTGTCCATTTTTAACTTCATTATTTTCAAGTTAAATTCCTTGATTTATAAATTACATTCATTGGCACTTACACTCTTTATTTTTTTCTTTTAATATTTTTATTTATTTCTAGGAGAGAGAGAGAGAGAGAGACAGCGTGAGCAGGGGAGGGTCAGAGAGGGAGGGAGACACAGACTCTGAAATAGGCTCCAGGCTCTGAGCTGGCAGCCAGCACAGAGCCCGATGCGGGGCTCGAACCCACAAACCGCGAGATCATGACCTAAGCGAAAGTCGGACGCTTAACCGACTAAGCCACCCAGGCGCCCCAACACTTACACTCTAGACTTCTGTAAGTTTTGGCAGATGATAGGGGCACCTGGGTGGCTCAGTCGTTTAAGCTTCCAACTTTGGCTCTGGTCATGATCTCATGGTTCGTGGGTTTGAGCCCCGCATCAAGCTCTGTGCTGACGCTCAGAGTCTGGAGCCTGCTTCAGATTCTGTGTCTCCCTCTCTCTCTGCCCCTCCCCCACTTGCTCTCTGTCTCTGTCTCCCAAAATAAAAGACATAAAAATTTTTTTAAAAAGTTTTGTCAAATGATATAGTGGTATAACTACTACCACGAAGTACAAGATGTTACTATCATTGCAAAAAGTTCCCTTATGTCCCTTTGTTGATCACTCTTTTTCCCACCCACTGATATGATTTGGGTTTCTGTATTTTTGTCTTTTCAACAGTGATCTGTAAATAGAATAAGTTATAGTCAATATTTTGTGTATTACATTGTTAAATAGAAAAATTATTTTGAGATTCATTTACATTGTTGAATTTATCAAACGTTTACCCCTTCTAACAACTGAGGAGTATTTTGTTTCTGGATGTACCATAGTTTTATAATCCATTAAGTAGCTAATGGAACTTGAATTGTTTCTTCTAAACAGTAAGTGGACATTCACATTCAGTAGAGGTTTTCTGTATGAAAACATGTTTTGTTACTCTTCAGCAAATGCCTTAGCAATGGTATTGTTGGATCATATGATAAATATATGTTTAACTTTTGAGAAACTGCCAAAAGTTTGTCCAAAGTACCTGTAGCATTTTTCATTCCACCAGCAATGTATGAGATTTACAAGGGCTCTTCTCTACATCCTTGCCAATACTTGATGTTGCTTACTGTTTGTTAGAAACTTCTGCAGGCACTTGAATTTCAGCTTCCACTGCTCCATTGACTTTCAACCTTTCAAAAATATGCTCAGACTTTTGCTTCCAGAAAGATAAACTATATGTATTTTCTTTTTTCCCTTACGCTAAGAACAGCTAAAAACCATGGACATTATATACCAAATGTAAGAAGACTCCAAAAGGCAGAGAAAAGAAGGCACACTGGCTGGGGACATTGGGCCCATGGAACAACACAGTGTTTTTTGTCTCCTGTACCTGAAACTTGGAGTTGAAGATATCACATAACTAGAAACACCCATGGGCCTAGTAAAAAAAAAAAAAAAAAAAAAAGCCTGTTTTCTGCAACTAAAAGATCAAGAAAGTGACAACCTGGTAAAAACAGAAAAGTTTTACACAATAACTTGTCTCCTCCAGGCAGTCATCACAGAAAAGCTATGAACCTATCCCTACCCATGCCAGCAAACACCAGGTAGGGGAGCTTAGACTTGCACCATTACTGGAATGTAATAAAGCTTTCTAATATCTTTACTGGGATGGCTACAGAATCACAAAGGGAGCTGGGATTTTCATCCTGTTGGCCAGTAACAAAGCATCCATCCCATGGTGTCGGTGGAAACCACTTGAAGAGCGTGGCCTCTCACCTCTACCCAATAGTATTAAGGTGGGTGGTGTGAGAGGAGGTCCAATAGAGAATCAGGATTTTCACTACCACCCAGCAGTAATGAGACAAGTCTCATCATGGTTTCTATGGGACCGTGAATGAGCCAGAACTCCTACTTCTACACAAAAGTTACAAAGAATATCCCAACTTCAGGTATCAATGGAAGCCCAGTAGGGAACATAGACTTTTACTTTCACCTGGTAGTAATATTTAAATGCATGCCCTCTATTTTCCTGATCTGGCCTTCTCTTATGTGATTTCTACTATGCATTTCTACTAATGCATTGTTTTGCTCTGATATAGTTTATTTTTAAGTTTATTTATTTATTTTTGAGAGAGACAGGGACAGAAAGGGAGAGACAGAGAATCCCAAGCAGACTGTGCACTGTCAACACAAACCCCATTTGGGGGGAGGGGCCTCAAACTCGTGAACTATGATATAATGACCTGAGCCAAAATCAAGAGTCGGACACAAACAACTGACCACCCAGGCACCCTGACTCTGGAATAGTTGGTTTATTGCAAAGAAGTTGTTTTCTTAGCACTCGAAAATCACGTTATCTTATTCTTAACATTTTCTTGTTATATATGGTTCCAAATATTTTGTGTTTACCTTAATTCTTTGAAAAGTACAGTTATTATTGAAAATTTTTCTTTTTCCATTTCCTAGAATATATATATGTATATAGCAGATTCTCTTTTTCTCTTTCTGTCCTTTTTATTATGTCATTTACATCTTTCTTTTCTATAAGTATTTGCTCTAATATTTTTGTATTGTTGCCCTGTCATATCTTTCTAGGCTATTTGTTAATTAAATAGCCTGCTTCATCTGAATCTTGTATTTGGCTAAATGTCTTTTCTGAGTATGTTTTTTTTTTTTTTTTTTTTTACTTCCTTCAAACATCAGATGAGCTTTGTGTTTGGGTTATTATTATCAGAACTTCAGATCCAAGATTGAAGATTGTAAGTTCTGTTTTGTATTCCATATTCTGATTTTCTATCTACTCTTAGTGGTGGGGGGCAGTAAAGGGCTTTATAGCCAGTGAGTATTTTTCACGACTCTCTCATATTTTTAATTTCATACTGCCTTGTTAGAGTGATACAAAGTAGTATGGGCACTGGGGGTGAGAGGACTTTGATTCAAATAGTTACTCTGGTTTCGTTTTTTTTTTTTTTTAGTTTATTTATTTATTTTGAAAGAGAGACAGAGAGAGTGAGGAGGGGAGAGACAGAGAGAGAGGGAGAGAGGGAATCCCAAGCAGGCTCTACTCTGTCGGCACAAAGTCCGACATGGGGCCTCGAACTCACTAACTGTGAGATCATGACCTGAGTCGAAACCAAGAGTCAGTCGCTTAACAAACTGAGCCACCCAGCCACCCCTCTGTGGTTCTAATATTTGAGTTCACTTAGCATCCATTCCTGTTTCCTTCCAAGTCAGTGTAATAGGGAATAAAAGAGGACCTATGTCATCTCTTATTGTGTCATTCACTGAGTAGATGGCTTTCTTGTGTTTGGCCCCTAGCAACATATACCTCTAGGAATTTACATTTGTTTTACATTTTATTTTTTTCTTAATTCTGAAAAAGTAATATTTAATTATTTAACTACTGGAGATAATTAGTTGTGTCACCTTTCTCCCTGCGAGAAGGAAACTAGATGACAAGTTTTATTAATGATGCCAGTTTCTACTAAGCCACTTAAAAGAAGACATGTATTCTATTTCTTTTGGCTCATTTTCTAAACTTCCTTCCTTCCCATCAGACCCACCAATAGTGCCCCACCATCCCTTTCTCTTGGACCACTTATCAATGACACTTTTTAAGTTAGTAAAATTCCTCTCAATTCCTCACTTCTCATTCTCCCCACAATGCTTGACGTCTAGTGGTAGGTGGTAAGAGGTGCTACTAGAAGGTGGTGGTGCTGCATTGATGGAGGAAGGCATTTCTCTGATTATTACTGCCTGCTTTCAGTTTGATCTGCTTAGTCTTTTGCTATTAGATAGTACTTTTCAAGATTCATGATACAGAGTTTAGTTCTTTCATAAGTTTGAATGCTATTAGTTTAGTTTTGCTATTTTTTCTAATTGCCTTTAGATGTATGGTTAGTTAGGTTATGTGAATTTTTATTTAATCCTCAATCTTTCAACCACCACAACTTATTTAACATCTTACTTATGATTTTGGCTGCTATTATGGTAGTGATAGAACTTGTATTGATTAAGATTGTTCTCACTTAGGTGTAATTTAGTAATGGCAACAATGGCAACCAAGGTTGCAGTTTCAAGCTCTGTGTTAATCACTTAATTGATTCTATTTTTAGCTAATAACCTAATTCTTAACAGTATTCTTGGAAATGTTCACTTTCATCAAAGGAGTTATTGGTGAATGAAGAACAGGTAGTTGAATGTGATTCTATCATTTTGAATGTAACACCAACTCAAAGTTCAACTGTCATCATGGCAAGTCAGTTGTGAATTACCTGTCTACATAAAGGATCCATAGGTCCCAGTGTTGACCAAGAGCTATTTGGCTTGTTGGTGCTAGTCACAAGTTTGCCTGGCACATCAAGGGTGTGTGCTTACAAAAAGCTCAGCTTTTCAGGCATTTGTCATGACTTTCAACAAAATTAATAATGGTCAATGTCTAAAACATATAAAGATCTTTTTGGTGTTCTCCATCTGTGAAAAATTCATAAACACATTATGGAAATATTATAAAATAAATTACTTGCTGTCCACTTACATTCTTCATGTGTCATGGAAGGAAATAGCCATTGAGAACTGGTGTCAAAGTCCAGGCATGTCTCTAATACCTTGGAATAATTTTGTTTCACCTGAAATGCTTCTACCTGAGGAAAATGTTACCATATCTA
Source organism: Hyaena hyaena (assembly GCF_003009895.1). Taxonomy (NCBI): domain Eukaryota; kingdom Metazoa; phylum Chordata; class Mammalia; order Carnivora; family Hyaenidae; genus Hyaena; species Hyaena hyaena. Next base: position 57,942 of record NW_024082422.1, read on the forward strand.
GAGTCCTCTCATGGGAGAATGAAGAATCCAACTTTTCCAGAAGCTCAGGAAATATGAAAGCATGTGTCAGAACAAGAAATATGTAGAAACATATTTCACATTTCAGATAGTCACTCACAGTACATGTCCTTCAACCAGATTTTCTCTTCTTCACTTGTCCGCATTTGGTGGCATTTAGAACATTAACCTTCAGACTGCAGTTTCCTTATTCTGCTTTCTCCTTTCCTAGCTAAGATTAATTTTAATCAGATGGTAATTAAAATAGGTGCTGCATAACCAACTCACATTTCTGTAGGTAATTAAAGCTTCTGGATTCATGCATTTCCCCCCTCATAGCTCTGTAAGAAGCAGTGGCAGATAATTTGTATTTTTCCTTCCAGCACAGTTCTTACTGCAGTAATGGCTCAAGTTCTAATCAATCTCTTGCAAATAACTTGTCTGGGCTTTGCAATAATATAAGACAGAAATTATCAATTGTTCATTTGCTCTTTTTCTTTAAAAATAGATAATTCCCAGTTGTATGCTATTGATTCTAAAAACCATAATCTGTTACTGTTATATTATGCAATAGTTGGGAGTGTGTCTCAGAAGTTGTGAAAATCCTAGAACAAACCCTCGAACAAAGATGACCAGCATTTTTATTACTATTCCCCTTCTTAATTCTCTCTCTGTCATAGTAACTGAGCATGATACAAAGGATTTTCACGGAAGATTTCTCCATATGGAGGAAGGAAAAAAAAACCAACTTAGGGAAATGTGTTGTGTTTACATTTCTTGCTCATTTACCAACTCCCGTGTTGTAAAAACAGACCACCCACTTACCCATGGTGAATACCTGCTTTATGGAACATTTGCCCACTATAATTACCTTTAAGATGGACTCCTGAGGAATCTCTACATGCACTCACTAGATAAGATGCAATATCCATAAATGGAGCTGCTGTAATACATGAATTTTTTTAATTTTTTTTTTTTCCTTGAGAGAGAGAGATAGACAGTGTGAGCAGGGGAGGGCCAGAGAGAAAGGGACATACAGAATCAGAAGCAGGCTCCAGGCTCTGAGCTAGCTGTCAGTACAGAGCCCAACTCGGAGCTCGAACCCATGAACCATGAGATCATGACCTGAGCCGAAGTTGGACGCTCAACCGACTGAGCCACCCAGGCGCCCCTTGAATTTTTTTAAAAAAAGTAACGTTTTCCTTTCAAACAGAATGCCATGTTTCTCACAGCTGCTGGGATATCTATGGCTTTCATTCTGGAGCTGCCTGAATGTCATTGGCAGCTCCAAGCTTGGTGCATTGGATCCCTTGCCAGTGGCGTGACCACTAAACAGCAGCCCACCAAAACTTTGCTCCTTGGGAAGGGACTGCCTCTTAGCTATTGCCAGAGTCTCTGGTGAGCAGCTCACTATGCATCTGGTGGTTATGAAATCTCATTTCATTACACTACTAATTTACAGGGAATGAAATTATAAACAAGGTGATTACTGAGCGTAATTTATGGTCCATGTAATTATATAGCTGTCAAAGTAGTGCTGGCAGCAGAATTGTACAGAAGAGGGCTGCACTTTTGCCTGGTCTACTGAGTTTGTTAATTGTCCACAGCTGAAAATATTTTTTTGGACTGCAGGATCAGCAACCTTCAGTATGGAGAGCCCAGCTAGCGCTGGTCATAATTACCTGCCTGACTGGAAATGTTGCCTATTGGCTTTGAAGACCTTCAGGTGATGGAAAATTATCCTCTAGCCTTTTAGTCAATGGAGAAGAACACATCCACCTTTTTGGGGGGGGGGGACCAATGAAATAGTAGCAAGTAATAAAATACAGAGCACAAGTATTCTCTGTCTCTAAATATCCTTCTACTTATTACACACACTCATACTTGGATGTGCATATTAGAATAGGTGTAGAAAGGTAACTTAGTATTGCCAGATTGACAAATAAACAGAAAAATATATACTTTTGCCCTTTCTCAATCAATTAGACTTTTAATTATGGCTTTGTTAAGAACATCCCAGAATTTAGGGATTGTGAGGGAAACCATACCTGTGAATAATCAGAAGCAGATGAAACACTCCAGCCTACTCTAACCTGTTGCCAGAACAGGTGAAAAACAAAGCACAGAGTGGGCAATTAAAGCAAAGGCTTTGCTTACACAGCTACAATCTGATTTGATGGGCTTGTTTCCTACCCACCCACAGAATCACTAGTTGTTTTGCAGTTTTCATGTTGTAGATATTACCTAGAAAGCGTAGGCAGTTTTTTTTTTTAATTTATTTACTTGAGTAGCTCATGGTGTAGAAAAATCTGAAACTTTTCATGCACAGAGGCATATAAACTACATTGCCTATTTAAACACATCAGAATCTTTGCAACTTCAATTATTTTGAGCTTCCCTTATGGTTTTGTATGTTATTGATAATGAGCAGATAGAATTATTGTTTTCTTTTCCCTCTCTGACACTATTTCTGGGATGAGTTCTATCAAGATTCTGAATGAGAAGTCCTCCTGAACAATAACATATTTGTGTGGTATAGTCACTATTTTCCATAGAACCAGGAGACAGAGAGTGGAAGCTTTTATTCCTGAGATTTGACATGCATAAATGTTAACCCTGATGATAAAAAGTAGTTGTTTTTTTTTAGCGTTTAAGTTAGAAGAAAAACTATAATAAGTGGTGTTAGATTTAAGCAGAATTTTATGTCTACCAATAGGACACAGATCAATTTTATTTAAAAATGGAAGATTTCTTGAGATGCCTGTGTGGCTCAGTTGGGTAAGTTGCTAGCACTTGATTTCCGTTCAGGTCACATTCTCACGGTTCATGAGATCGAGCTCTGTCTTGCTCTGCACTGACAATGCAGAGCCTTCCTTAGGATTCTCTCTCCCTCTCTGCATCCCTCTCTCTTTTTCAAAATAAAGAAATAAAGAAAAAACAGGGTTCTTACCATGTGCCAAGTACATTGTGTGATTTCCTAATAGGCCATAACATAACATAGTAACCTGTTAGCAGAAGAATTAGTCACCAGAAAATAATATTGCTGAAAAGAGTCCACAAGAAGTTCTGAGTATAGAATTTGCCTTTGTTTTGAAATTGATAAGATCATATATTACTAGCAACCAGTGCACATTTTTCGGAAAGCAATTTATCAATTTTATCAAGGTCATATGGTCTTTTATGTTTTTATTTTTTAATATAATTTATTGCCAAATTGGTTTCCATACAACACCCAGTGCTCATCCCAACAAGTGCCCTCCTCCATGCTCATCACCCACTTTCCCCTCTCCCCCACCCCCTATCAACCTTCAGTTTGTTCTCAGTATTTGAGAGTCTCTTATGGTTTGCCTCCCTCCCTCTCTGTAATTTTCCCCCCTTTCCCCTTCCCCTGACCTTCTGTTAAATTTCTCAAGATCCACATATGAATGAAAATACATGATATCTGTCTTTCTCTGACTGACTTATTTCACTTAGCATAATACCCTCCAGCTCCATCCATGTTACTGCAAATGGCCAGATTTCATTCTTTCTTACATGGTCTTTTAGATTTAAATTAAGGAAGGAAGTAAAGATTTACAGTCAGAAAGGTATTCATATGCAACATTCTTTATTAGTAATAAATGATTAGAAACAGCTAAATTTCCATTTCACAAAAGATTGTTTTATTAAATTATGGCACATAATTGAGATATAAGTTGAAGTAAAATGAGGGTGTACAGCATTGTATCTACATCATGATACTTTCAAACTGAGTAAACTTAAAAATAAGTGGAAAAGAGAAAAATCAGTGGATGAGAAAGTTCGGTCAAATTACACATAGCTTTACTTTATTTTTTAAATGTTTTATTTATTTCTGAGAGAGAGAGACAGCATGAGCAGGGGAGGGTCAAGAGAGAGAGGGAGACATAGAATCTGAACACATAGCTTTACTTTAAAAGTGCAGTTGCTAAAGAGGTATTTGTGTCACACCTATTACAGAAAATCTTAGGATAAAGCAAAAATCGCTCTTCAGTCCACTTCCCTCTGACAGAACCCTGGTTCCCCCTGGAAGGAGCCAGACCTGTGCGTCAGTTGGCAAGCTTTATAATAGCCAGGGTATCCTCAAGACTCATTTGCCTGACTAAAATCTGCTGCTGGCTCAGATGCATTCAGGCAAAGATTTAGAGAATGTCTGCACTTCCCGAAGTGCCTCATTTGTCAGTGGCAGTACAGCCAATGGCGCACAGTCTGTGTAGGAAACACATTTGTAGTCAGGTTGCAAGAATTGTTTGGTGAAAAGGAGACAGCCAGAACCAGCATTTCCTGTAAGTTAATAAAAATTCACAGTGGGGAATCCCATCTGAAGAACCTCTCTTGTCTTTGTGATCTAAGGTTACTGGAAATCCAGCTTCAGGTTCGCAGGGCTGTAATGCGAACGGATTTCCAGGCAGTGTGAGTCATGGTACTAGTGGGAAGCTAAAGAAAATAGAAAGCAAATGGGACTTAACTTCCAAGAGAAAAATATCAAATCATGATGGCAAATGATTTACTTTATTCTTAACTGCTAGGTGAATCGATGGAGTCATAATATATATTCAGTGATAAAATTAATATCCGTTCTCTGACAACCAGTGTCCAGCCATGCAGATCTCTTTCTGTAAAGAGGCTAGTCTCACTACAGAAGGCTTTAACTGACTTGACATTTGTTAATTTAATCCAAACACACACGCTCCTTTTGGTTAATTACCTGAATAAAAATCACCACGTGTTTTCACAATTCTGCATTCTTCTCTTTATTTGTGATTCCACTGGACATGGACAAGTTGTATCCCACCTTTCCTACCTTTTACCCGCTTCTCTCCTGTCTCACAAAAATACACAGAATTTTCTCCATGTTTGACAAGATTTCAGACACAATTGCATTTCAGTAACTTCTGTAGCATTCTGTTTCATCACCAAACTCTTTCCAAAATCTAAGGGTCAGACTTGCCTGGGGAAACAAAAAGTGTGCTCCTTTTAACCTCTCCTGCTGCACACGGAAAAACACAAACCAAATTGTAATCAAATTATCTCCCTCTTCCCACTGAAGTACAGAAGAATAGAGAGCAAATGTAGCTAAAGTCACATTACGAGAATTTTCCTATTAAAAACCAGATCCTCATCTGTGTGCTTTATTCACTATCTTTCTCCTTCCAAGGGCTCTCTGAGAAAAGATTTCTCTTAATTCCCTTGATACACTGGGTACAAATGTGTATTCACACGAGGCAATTAAAGATGTATATTTTTCTTCCTTCATGTGCTCCTTAGACTTTGACTCGGGCTTAGGCTTTGGGAGAAGTAACCACTCTTGCCTTCTTTTTTGCCCGAGGTGGTTTTTATGGAATACTCTTGTCATTATACTTCTCAGACCCACCCCCTTCTAGTTTTTGTAGGAGAGAAGTAGGATGGTATTTTAAAATACGCTCCAATACCTTAGTTAAAAAGGATAATTTTCCCCTTAACTATCACATCCTCTCTCGCTAATATGGTTGCTGTAAACCTTTGATTTCCTCCTTTCTCAGTCACTGAAGGGGGTTGGAAAAATCCTTTTTAACAAGGGGTATCAATTTTAATATGCAGAGCATTTTAATGGAGCACTTTTTGCCATCCTATTCTTGTAAAAAAACAAAAACAAACAAAAAAAAAAACAAATGAAAACACAGTTTAATGTCCCAGCTGCTAAGAAAAGAGTATTTAAGCCTAGACATGATTTTCATAGCAATCTAACTGGATACATCTAAACCAATTACCAAGTAAACCATGAAATACATGATGATTTGGGCAAAGAAGATCCCTCAAAGGAAGAAAACCATTCACCAGGAACCCTGCTCAACAGGATGTCGACTTTGCATGTGCCTTTCTGATGTGTGGATATTTCAAATCTCCAGTCACTTGAGGCTAATTGGCAGTGATTCCTGCATGTGTCATATGTCACGGGAAGGAATAAAAACATTTACCACCCTATTTCAAAGAAATGCATAATTGTTCTAATTTTTACTTTCTTCCTTATTTTCTCTTGTATTTTTAAAAAATGTTTTCTTCCCCTGGTGTTTATCTCATTAACACAATGTTGAATTATTTTCATCTGGCAAGCTAGGGGAATTGCCTAGTATTATGGAGACCAAGCCAAAAACTAACATGATAAGTTATTTATTAGTTCTGGCCCTCTGGTTCCTTTACCCTAATTGGGATTGTGGAGATAGTTATTCATTGCTTATCTGTAATCTTTTTATTTAAAGGGAAAGCAAATGTTGATATTCCTACCTAGAAAAGCAATACTGATATGCCACCAAACAAACTAGGAGTACTCGTGTCCAGGTTGAATGTTGAAGTCCAACCTCAAAGGTAGTTATGATGGGTGGAAATGTCCATTGAAAAAAAAGGGGGGTGGGGGAGAAGAACACACCGAGTGGAAGTTTTATAACTGAGTGTCATTACTAATAGGTAAGTCTGTGAAAATACTTCTTCTGAGAGAAAGAGCTCCAATGAACTAAGGATAAGCTGGAATCAGGTCACCAGTTACCTGTACTATACATAATCTGTCAGTTTGGGACTGGAAAAAAAAAAAAGATATAATCGCATGAACAAAGACAAGAGTGAAATTAAGTAAGCAGGAACAATATGACGAAGAAGTAATTTTGTCCAATTCTGATACTCTTTAGGAGAGTCCTGATATGACTTAGGATAGGCTGGGATATCAAGATTTCCAAAGCACAAGTAAAATGGGGATAAATAGCCCCTTTAGTGTAGGTAATGATTGCTACAAAGGAAGCAAATGAGACACATGCACGTAAAGTAAGAAAATGTACTTGTCCCCTAGTATTATACCATGTAGCACATAAAGTAGTGCATATCAAATGCTTAATCAATTACCTCTGTGCACTGCTGATGCCAGCAGGATTTTGATGGTGCTAGGTAAGACATGCCACTGCATTTTTGTCATTGTTCTCTAAGGAAAGTTAGTGAGTTTGAAATGTGCAAGGAAGATTATTGGTTATCTTTTGAAGGATACCTTCAAAATGGATTGTCTACACTTGTCAGTCTTTGAGCCATTCCATAGCTCTGTGAATTGTAGAAAATTGGCAGTACTGCGAATTATCCTTGTCTAGAGGAATGCAAGTAGGTTTTGCCTCCTTAGGCACAATGAATTATTCCCTAGAGATAATTACTAGCTTTGCCCCCATTTGCACATTCATTTCAGTGTTTGTGATCACTTTTGTGTGTGTGAATGTGTGTTTGAATTTTTCTTTGACCAATCGTAACATTTTACTGTTTTCCTCATTAATGAATTAAATCTTTAGCGTGTGTTAATGTTATATTTTTATGAAGATCTTAATATTAGCCCTTCAGCAATTTGATGATAGGCTCTGCTTTCATAGAACCTTTCTTTTACAGAAAGTTCAACATAGAAAAACAAGGTTAGAGTGCAAGGCTGTTACATAAGGAAAATAACCAGAATCTGTTCCTGAGAAACTCCCGAAAAAAACTTTATATAAATTAAATTGATAAAATCAGTACTCAAGTCTCTTTAGTAAGTAATTGTTTAAGTAGACATTGAGATAAGGGTTCAGATATAAGGGAATGATTTGTTCAGCTTGGATGAAATATGAATATAAATGGTATGGGGCACACAAGAGAATAGATGCACATACACAAAAGAATTTGGCCAGACAGATAATATTTCTTTATCCATGCTAACTATGGTTCCTACAATTACTTACTGAGGCATAATTTCTGCAATCCTAATTTCACTGTATCAGTTTCATTATTACCAATACACCATCCTGTTCTCCAAAGCCCTAAATTAAATAATTCCTCCACAGGTTACAATAGATACTTGAATAAGATATGCTTTTTCTAAATATGTATTACTGTGTCCTGCTGAATAAAACCTGATGAGTTTTAAAAATCTTAAAAACATCTATCTCAGCAAGACTCCTGTCTACCTAGGTATGCCTCATGTTGCATCAGCATTAAAGCATCTTCTTTAAAAGGGAAGTAAAATGATTGAATACTGCAGAAATACACTAGTACTCTGGGATTTCTGTGTTTTTAGCTGTCAACTCTATAGACAGAATTTGGCATGGCCAATTATTGTATTTCATTGTGTATTTTCAAAATGTCAGTTCATATTTCAATTTACTTTGTCCTGTTTCATCCTGTGGCTAATGAATTGTCTTCAGACTTATGAATATGAATTGGCAGTGCTGTATCCAGTAAAATTTTTGGCAAAGGTGAATAATATATTCATCTCCAGCATTTTCTTCCTGTGTCATTATTAACCAACATTTATCCTCACTCATTGGTATATCACATCTTCCTTCTCCTCTCTAAATACCCTCATATAAATTCTCACCTCTATACCACCATTGTGCCACTTATGGCAACTAACTTGCCTCTTTCTCTTTCAGCATTTGAAATTCTCGTTATAATGCAAAATTCAGGATAAGTCATTCCTTCAATTATTTATTCTTTTAAACTTTACAAACAAGGATTGACAAGTTCATGTCAGGTATTTTGGTTGAATGTCTTATTTATACTCTCATTTCCCTACTCCACAAAGTCCTTAACAGTGAAAACATTGTCTTTGTTGCATTGGTATTTTAGGAACTAAGACAGTAAGATTATTGTGGATGTTAGAAAAGGCTGTCAATGGGCATTTTTTAAATGTCTTAAACATTGTGCAGTCAAAACCTTTTTATTTTGCTGGTAAGAAAACCAAAGTTCAAGAACTGAAGTAGCTTACTTAATGTTATTTAAGCAGATGTGAAATCCAAGAGTCAATTCTGTGTTTTTGACTCCAAGTCCAAAATTATTTCTATTATACCAGGTTGCTTCTCCTGCTTAAGAGATAAACAAAACGATTTTGATTGAGAGACATGGTAATCTGGCTGTTGTGAAAAGCACAATGAAACAGCATTGCTCTTTCAAAGACCTTTATATTTGTTATCTATTGCTGTGTAACAAATCACCCTGAAATACAGTGGCTTTAAATAACAGTTACTGTGAGTCAGGTATCTGGGCACAGCTTACCTGGTTATACCAAAATCTCTCAGGAGATCTCATCTGCAGGTCGGACTGGCAAAAGAATCCACTTACCGGCTCACTGTGTGACTGTCAGAATGCCTTACTTCTTCACCCTGTGGATCTGTCCACTGAACTGCTTCCCAAGGCAGTGGGACTGTTCCCAAAGTGAGGAATTCAGGAGAGAAGAGAGAGTGAGCACCCAAGGGGAGCCATTACTGTCAAAAGCTATATTTAGAAGTGATTGCTTATCAGTTCTATTATTTTCTTTGTTCAAAGAGAGTAAATCTAGACTATACCTAAGTAAGGGTTCTACGTAAGTGGTAGGAATCACTTAAAAGGCTGCTTACCACACATTATTCACAAAGAGTAGGATATTTAAAGCACAGTTATTGTTAAAAAACTGTCATTGTTTTCTCTAATTTTTAATTTCTTAGATTACTGTAGAAATGGGCAAGATACAATTTATTAATCAATTCAGTGATAATTACCAACAATACAAGTTTATCCTCATGGGACAAGTTTAAACTATGACAAAGTCCTTGATTAAAGTTTGAGGTAGAACAATTTGCAATGAAAACAGTAATAAAATTTCATATTAATAGTAGAAAAAACAAAAATGAAAATTGTTCGTCTGGAGCTTCAGTCTATCAGACTGAAAAACATCTTATCAAATGAAGTTGAAAAAAGTCTGGTTTGTTTAATATTAGATTTGAATTATCAGAAGAAAGCACTGTTTTATTGTCCTTGTGAAGTGCTTTCAAGGAAGTCCAGTTAGTATGATTAAATTAATTGCAGGTCTAAACACAAGAAAAGGTTCAATGCTAGCTGAAGATCCCTTGAATTATCCATGAGAATGTAGGCATGATGGGTACAATTGAGGTAGAAGGCACTACATAGTCCTGGTATCTGTTAGTTGAATAAAAATATTCTGAAAGGTCTTTCTAGCTTGTGAAAGAACTATGTACACTTAAATATTATTTGTAAAGTTATCCATGTTCCTCTTGTTAAGATTATGTGCTTTGGATCAACAGGCTATGATCCAAATAGGAGTTTTATTTCAAACTAGCTCTGTATATTTGCTCTAGTTACTTTATTGATTTGCAGTTCAACTCTCTAAGGTATAAAGGTGGTATAATAATAGCTCCTGCCTCAAATTTTATTGTGGAAATTAAAGGTGATACCAATATATGTGAAATATTTAGCATAGTGCTCAGAAGTATAATGTATTATTATCTATAGATACAACTTTAGTTATATCAGGAGTTCATTTCAGTGAAATTATCTCACTGTGTATGGTTGATACATAGTTACTATTAGGCATATTATTCCTCTTGCCTCCAACCTATAGAAAATATATAATGTATATATATGATAATCATTAATATATAAACTAATAATAAGTGTTCTAGGTGTCCTACAGACTTTATTGCCAACATACATGGCAACATTAATAGCTGACGTTCATTTTTCACTTTGTATGTGTTATGATACAATTTTTATATTCCTTGTGCTAATGTTACCTACATATCCCCAAAAAAGGTAAATAAAGTTATTGTCCCACTCTAAAGATCTGGCAACTGAAACTTCCAGGGAGCACACAGTTTTTATGCATGGGCATAGACAGAGAGAAAACGTACGATCTGGGAGAATTGCCATGTGATAAAGTCTGAATATTACATAAAGCAGACTAATTTCTTAAGAATATTTGTATACATGTGCTAGGACAAAAAAATCTGGGGTGGTGAAAACATGGTTAGGGAAACTGCATTGTTAAAAATGACTCAAAACATGAAATTTCATAAGTTTCAGAAAGGCTGAGAATCATCTGTAATGGGTATAAGAACCCTCGTAAAAGTAGTCACCTTCCAGAAGCAGATGACATCGGTTTCAGGGTGAGGGATAGATAAAGGTGCTGGAAGGAAGATGAGGATGTGAATACTGTCAGGGCAGAGACATTCCTCTCAGCCACATGGACTCAAAAGCATTTGATTCAAAAAGGGATTCACTTCAGAGTGTGTTATTTACAATGTGTTAATGACTGTCTTCCACCAGTTAATTTGAGTATATCTACTTATGTTTGGGAAAGTAGTTTATATATCTGTACATTGAATGGTTTATTTTGGAGTCAGTCTCTTCATCTAATTCCTTTTATATGTCTTTAAAAACATATTTGTTCTGGAAGTAGTTTTCAGTTACTGAAAATTTGCCCAGTAGGAGAAGACCAAATTGTAGGGTCAAAACACCTACACAAGAAATAAGCAGGAGTACTTCCTGGGAAGGTAGTTCTTTGTCACCATCCTAAATCTACTCATTGGACATGTTTGTTAATATCCCATCCCTTCTGAAGGACTTTAAATCACTGCCCTATAGATTAGCATGTTTATAGGACTTACTATCTTTCAGGGGTACCAAACATTTAACAAAATCATTTCCATCAGAGCGGTTATGTGTACCTGTCTGCAAACACATGAGCTTATCTCTTACCAGTGGTATTTACTGCCCTGTACCATGTCCCCTCCTTGGGAACTTGTGCTTGTTTCTGTTCCTGGACCCAATACAACAGCAGCAAAGAGTATTTTCATGAAACTCTCTTGTAACCTTTGCTTCATTTTCCAGTCATGTGAGTTTTGCCCCCAATACACCCAGACGCTGGTTTTCCATCCCATCCTTTGCTGACAGAAAAATCCAAGCTCCAGTTACTCTGGTCTTGATCCTGCAAAACAGTATGCTATTTACATTGAATCAATGTTTGCCCCTTCTTATTTTATTCTTCTTTATCTCAATATTAGACCAGCCATACACTGGAGTTTTACTGCCTTTATTTCTTTTTTTTTTTTTTTAATGTTTATTTATTTTTGAGAGAGACGGAGAGAATGAACAGGGAAGGAGTAGAGAGAGATGGAGACAGAATCCCAAGAAGGCTTCATACTGTCAGCACAGAGCCCAATGCAGGGCTCGAACTCACTAATTGAGATCATGACCTGAGCTGAAACCAAGAGTCAGATTTTTAACCGACTGAGCCATCCAGGCACGCCACTTACTGACTTCATTTCTTGAACCTGAATAGTTTTCTAGTCTTCTACTTAGTCCAGATTCCACACCACCTCCTCCCACTTTCCCCAGTACAGCTGTCAACAAGGAGCCTTGTCTTATGCTGCGTTCCAGTCTGTCTGTCAGGACTCGGGCAGCCTGTTTACCTCCTAAGAAAATAATCCTCTCCCCTGGATTGGACCCAGCCCTCATGATGTCCAATAAATATTTTGCCATCTGTCTTATTCTCTAATATTAACTGACTCCAAATGTGCACTGTGTGGATGTATATGTCAATTAAGACCATTTCCAGAATTAGCATTGACATATTTTCACTCTGTCCCACACTGGGCCTGAATAATACCCTTCTGGAGCTAACTGTGGTAGCCAATTCTCTGAAGCCCTGTCCAGCCTGAGCCTATATCAGATGGTGCTACCACAATCATCACATTCTAATTTGTCTCTTATGTTAGTCCATATTCACAAATATCTAACTTATTAGAAGACATCTTGCTCTTAGTCTTCCTTTTTAAGATTTCTTTACAAAATTTCAGAACATGATAAGATGTATTGTAAATAACTATTATGAGTCATTTTAGTTATGAAAAGTCATGAAAATGATAAGTTTCTTTCACGGAGAAGTAGTGGAAAAAATTAAAAGTGAGCAAATTGGGTTCTATTTTTTGTCTATTTTAACATCATTCTTGGCAAACATTTGAACCAAGATGGTAAAGAAAACAGCATTTCAACATGGCATTTGGGTACAATTATCAAATTCTCATCTTCGAATTGATTTTATTTTGGAAAAGCAATTGGAAGATGATGGTCAAGAATATCTATAATGAAATCTTGCAGATTTACAGAAAATTTGGTTCTTATAATAGTGGAAGTACAGTTCATTATATTTCAAAGGCACTGCTTGTAATTCACACACAAAAAAAAACAATCCACTAACCTTAATGTCTACCAATTACCTCTCCTCTAACAAACGAAACAATTTGATTTGTTTTGGACTTGTGTTCAAAACTAGGCTACTCTCAGGTTTTCAGGATTCTTTCTTTCATAGACCCTGAAGGGGTTTTAGAAGTCTCTGATTCCCTAGAAAGTGCTAGGTTCTCATTCATTTATGTGCCTCATTTATTTGCCCACATCACTATGTACATGCTTATATTATTAGGACCACAGCAGGAAACTGATAGCATAGTGACTCAATAATTGACGAGAATTTAATGAAACACCCATTTTTAATGATGTGGATACGTTGTAGGGAAACTAAAGTGAAAGAATACAGTGCCCTAGCACTAGCATTAGTGGATCACTCTTACCATCCTGAGATTTAGAGAGACTATGGGCCTATTGCTAAATATGTAAGTCCATAGAAATATGGAGTCACCGATAGCACAAACACTCTGAAGCAAATCAACCAAAAGGAAACTGGGAGAATAAATACTTTGCTTCAGTTGCCTTCTGCTCTCCTATCTCTTACTAGTGACTCCCATCAGTTCAATCCATAAAGTTCAGTCTCCCAGGAAAAAAGCAGGATGGAGAGGGTTAAGGTGTGGATCTTGAGGGGAAAAAAAGACTATATCCACCATGGTTTGTTTGAACATAGAGTGTTCCTGATAATGTGTTCTTTTAAAAACTATTTTTTAGGGAACCTGGGTGGTGGCTCAGTCACTTAAGCATCTGACTCTAGCTCAGGTCATTATCTCACAGTTCATGGCTTTGAGTCCCACATCGGGCTTTGTGCTGACAGCTCAGAGCCTGGAGCCTACTTTGGATTCTGTGTCTCCCTCTCTCACTGCCCCTCCATCTCTTGCTCTCTCTCTCTTTCTCTCAAAAATAAATAAACCATAATTTAAAAAAAAAAACTATTCTAGAGTTTAAGCTTCACAGTAAAATTGTGAGGAAGGTACAGATATTTCCCATACATCCCTTTCCCCAACATCTCCATAGCCTCCCATATAATAAACACCCCCACCAGAACAGTACATTTGTTACAACTGATGCACTAACAACCCACATTGACACATCATAATCCCTAAAAACCTGTAGTTTACCTTAGAGTTCCCTCTTGGTGTTGTACATTCTATGAGTGTGGACAAATGTATAATGGCATGATTATGGTATCATGCAGAATATGTCTAAATGTATTTTATCTCATGTCTCTTATGTGTCTTTTATGATTTGTCTGTCTGCCTCCCCAACCATATTATGAAATACTCAAAAACAAGAACTGAGTCTTATGTTACTTAGGTATACCCCAGCCTACCCATTATATCCAGCACATTGTAGGCAATAAGTAGTTGTTTGCTGACGAATCAGTACATATTGGCTTTTGTTTTGTTTTGTTTTTTTAATGTTTTATTTATTTCTAGGAGAGAGATAGAGAGACAGCGTGAGCAGGGGAGGGTCAGAGAGAGAGGGAGTCACAGACTGAAACAGGCTCCAGACTCTGAGTTGGCAGCCAGCACAGAGCCCGACGCGGGGCTCGAACCAACGAACCGCGAGATCATGACCTAAGTGAAAGTCGGACGCTTAACCGACTAAGCCACCCAGGCGCCCCTGGCTTTTGTTTTTAAAATATGAGAGCTGTGATTCAAAATCAGTACAAGGTCATTTTCAAAATACTGCTATCTTCTCCCTTTTTTAGGGTATTCAGGTAAATATTATCCTTCAGGTGATAAAAATCAATCACATTTCCTAAATTTTTAGGAGGGGCTTCTTCAGTAAAATTGCATTATTTCAGACAGCACTTTAGTGAAACAATTGGCAGATTCAAAGTGCAAGATATTGGTTAAATTACATTCATATAATGTTGAAAATAAGGTTTTTTTAGGCTTATTGACTCAAAGCTATTATCTTTGATGATGATTTTTCTACTCCCATTGCCTGAATATCAAAAAGTCCTTTGTATATATTACTTTTGAGAAAATTACTAACAGAATTCCTGGTTTGTAATTGAAAGTACTATAATTACAATTTAATGCTTCTCATTGATTGTTTGTGACTTCCTGTCTGCAATTATGCATTCAGTACACTCACATTTTCTATGAATTCTAATAGGCAGAGACTTATTTAAAGTGTAATGTGGTTCAGCTGTCCTATGAAGAGTCTTCATTTTTCATAAAGATAGGTAAAATTTCAGCTGAAATTTGACATTAAAGTTTAAAACAAGAAAGAAAAGAAGGACGGGGCACCTGGGTGGCTCAGTTGGTTAAATAGGTGACTTCAGCTCAGGTCATGATCTCACGGTTCGTGGGTTCGGGCCCCGCATTGGGCTCTGTGCTGACAGCTAGCTCAGAGCCTGGAGCCTGTTTCAGATTCTGTGTCTCCCTCTCTCTCTGACCCTCCCCTGCTTGCTCTCTCTCTCTCTCTCTCAGAAATAAATAAAACATTTAAAAAAGAAAAGAAAGAAAAGAAGGAAGAAAGCTATTATGCATTAGCAGTTTGACTTTCTCACAAAAACAAACAAACAAACAAACAATAATAACAACAAAACCAGCTGGTTATTTCCCCCCGACACTGGACTTAGGAAACCTTAGGTGAAAACCCATTGTTGAAAATTTCCTCATTGTATGATCTTGGCAAATTGCTCATCCTCTCTGAGGCTCAGATTTTTCATTTGTAAATGCAATGTAAATTTTATTTGGGACATTACTAGCTATAAGGAATGACAGACTATAAGAACTAAAAGAGATAGCGAAATGTTTTTTTCCTTTTTCTACTGACCTATAGAGTAGTTTGATTATTTTTAATATGGCTTAATAGGAATTTCTTGGAATTTCCTTTGACATTTGTGGGAAAACAGTTACTGTGTATGAGCTCCAAGAATTATTCCCACTGTTTCAGGTGATTTTTTTCTCCAGTCTTGATTAGTTTTCCTTGTTTTCATGTACTGATTAGTACTCAGTTAAAGATTTGAAAAGGCAGCTATCCACAGATCTGTGTTGCTCTCTCCTCTCTGCCACTCTTTCCTAAAATTCTAGCTATCTTAGCTTCCCTACAATCAAGCTTCTTTTTCTCACCTGAGTGAAATTACTGGTTTCCTCTTGGATTTCCCTTTTTAAACTGCAACTTGTAAACTCTATCTAGACAGTAATTTGAGACAATAAATTGGTCATACTTTGTTTTCCCTAATCTCAGAAATCAGCGTCCTACAATATCTAAAAGAAAAACCAACAACATTGTTTTATGTATTTTGTCCAGTTATTTTAGTTGTTTCAGTCAATTGTGTAAATTGGGTTCCCTTTTACTTCATCTTGCCTTGTAGAAAAAGTCCTCAGATACAAGATAGAGGACTCTATACAAGATAAAGTGCCCAAATACAAGATAGATGGATTTCATTTTTTTTTACTTTTTAAAAAAAATTCTTTGTGTTTATTTACTTTTGAGGGACAGAGCACAAGCAGGGGAGAGACAGAGAGTGAGGGAGACGCAGAATCCAAAACAGGCTTCAGGCTCTGGGCTGTCAGCACAGAGTCTGACACAAGGCTCAGACTCACAAGCCTTGAGATTATGACTTGAGACAAAGTTGGAAGCTTAACCGACTGAGCCACCCAGGCACTCCTACTTATTTATTTTTAAAGTTTATTTTGAGACAGCGTGTGCACAAACAGTGGAAGAACAGAGAGAGAATCCCAGGCAAGCTCCACACTGGCAGCACAGAGCCCAACTTGGAGCTCAAGCTCAGGAGCCTTGAAATTATGACGTAAACCGGAGTTGGAAGCTTAACCGACTGAGCACCCAGGCACCTGAAGATAGATGGATTTTTAAGTGATTTTGTGGAGTGTGGTTCTCCCTAGCTATCTCCCACTAACTTGCTCTGGATATGTTTTATGAACAAGAAATAAAACTGCTTTGTTTTGCCAGTGAAACTATAAGTTTAATTTATTAGACAATGTAAATTACTCTGTCTTCCTTAATTTCCATACTCTGAGGAAATGGTAGGTAAATTGTTTTTCATACACCTTGCAGACATTGGGAAAGTAATGGGAAGGAACATGATCAGTCTCTTTATTTCCTAAATCCAAATGCTTTCCAAATGTTGTCAATAATTTCTTCTGGTATTTTAAAATATTATATTACCACTTCTATAACAAAATTTTCACCAGATCTAGTAAAATTATCCCCCACTACTTTCTGTCTTTTTATTCTCATACTCTTATTTCCAAAAAGAAATGTATTCAGCTGTCAGGAATATCTTCAGACTAACTAGCACTATAAACCCACCTTCACAAAGATTAAGACTAAGCTTTGAGAGGATCAAGCAGATTGACTCGTAACTTAAATCCTTTCCAACACAAAGGTTAATTCAGTTTATTAGAATACAATAAAATTTAGAATATTATTAACAGCATCCATTATGTACAGCCAAAATACCCCAATTACACATGACATCATTTGAAGAAACTTGAACAAATATCAGGAGGAAAAAGCCAATAGACATAGAACTAGATGTGACATGGGTGATGGAATTCATGGACAAAAACTTAACTATTTTTAAAGTTTTCAAGATTTAAAGGAAAAGATGACATAATGGGTGAAAAGATGCAAAAACTAGTCAGTGAGAAAGACCTTATTTAAAGAGACATATAAAATATAACATAAATATAAATAAAGTCCTTAGAACCCTGCCTAACATTTAGTTACTGCTACCTAAATGTTTGTAAAGTGAAATTTCCAAATGCTTTTTCTGCCATCCATCATTGATGCTCATACCCAATACTTACACTTTGTAAACACACCATATATATTCTGCCTTGTTCTATTGTCCTTTGTTATATGGTCTTTGTGGGCCTTTCTTTTCAAGGCCCAGCTTAAGGGTATCCTGTTTCATGAAGAAACCAGCAGCTAATCTATAAACCAATATTCTCAGTCATAACACGTTGTTCAGAACTTATTCACCCAGTTATTCATCTAACAAGTATTTATTGATTACCTACTAACTACTAGGCACAATATTAGGAACTGGAAATGGTGCAGGTAACAAGGCTGGTTGCTCTTATGCAGCTTACATTCTATTGAAGGAGGTGTGAGCAAATATGTACATAAAGTAATACATTTTGGAATTCATAGGAAGACTAAAACAGGGGTTGTGATTCAGACTGGTAGGGAGTACTGAGAGCTACTTTTTATTGGGTTATTAAGGAAGTCCTCTCTCAAGTGGTTGTATCTCAGCTGAGGCTCGAATCCTATGAAGAGCCAGCATATGAAGACCCAGGGGTAAAAATCCCCAGTGAAGGAATAAACTTGGTTCATGCTATGAATGAGAAGGAGAAGAATGAGGAGGAGGAGGGGGAAGAGGAGGAGAAAAGAGAGGAAGAAGGGGATGAAGAGGAAGAGGAGGCAGAAGAGGAAAGGGAAAGAAGAAGGGGAAGAAGAGGAAGGGGAAGAAGAAGAAGAAGAAGAAGAAGAAGAAGAAGAAGAAGAAGAAGAAGAAAAGAAGAAGAAGAAGAAAAAGAAGAAGAGGAGGAGGAGGAGGAAGGGGAAGAAGAAGAAGAAGGGGGAGAAGAAGAAGAAGAGGGAGAAGAAAAAGAAGGGGAAGAATAAGAAGGGGAAGAAGAAGAAGGGGGAGAATAAGAAGAAGGGGAAGAAGAAGAAGGGGGAGAATAAGAAGAAGGGGAAGAAGAAGAAGAAGGGGAAGGAGGAGGAGGAGGAGGAGGAGGAGGAGAAGAAGAAGAAGAAGAAGAAGAAGAAGAAGA